>NW_003805419.1:694091-838896 GCF_000255335.2 Galendromus occidentalis | reverse complement strand
AGATTTCTCTGCGCAAATATCTGAATATCGACGATCGCGCTCAAGGAGTCGGCAGCTGAGCAACAGACTGTGATCGGATGGGCTGGCAGTCGGACGGAACTGATCAAATATACATATGCGCGCTGAAGAATACCCTACGGGGCCGCTCCTCCATCTTAGCGTTTCCTCTCGGCTCTCGTCCAGGTTCTTTTTCAAACGACCAGTCGGTCAATTCTCATCTGTCCTGGATGATATATTCGCTCTTCCTCATCTATTCCGCAAGAAGCCGACCTTTTCCCGTCCGAATATGCGCGATAATTGGCGCCTATTCAAGCAAAAAGTGCGGGTGGTCATATTCATCTGCGGGAAGTCGATTCCAACGTCCGCTTCGGTCGCTCATTTGCTGCGATCGCCACTCGACGTCCTCAAGAGGTCCATCTCCATTCTGATTCCGCAAGGAGACGGAATTAACGGAGCGGTTATTTCGAGATCATAAATCAACACAGACGAACTCCCTGCCTCGACAGAGTAGAAATGTGGGGAGCACTGAACTGAGGGATGGGTCGGGAAAGATCAGGCTACTCGAGCGGAGAATTCCGAATCATTCGCTGAATTGTGATCCCGTCTCCGGGGCTCCTCCCTCACCGAGGATTCAGAGCCACCCAAGTGTGTTCCTTTCCCAGCCTGAGCGATATGATATTCTTTTTCCAGCGAACCAGACCGTGGCGAAGAATGACATGGGACCTTACGCAGCGTACGGCGCTATTGCGGCCACAGGAGTCGCGGGACTCGCACTCCAGTACATGTTTTCCAATAAGAAGCCTGTCCTCCCAGTGGTTAATATGGACAACCAATCGCGAGAGATCGTCAGCGTCGGCGAGCGCGTCAGAATGTCACGCCTGCTCCCACCGAATAAGAAGCTCGATCATCTGTATGACGACGCTCGGACCCTGCACGACGTGATGTTCCGGGGAGCCCGAGTTTCGAAGAACGGGCCATGTCTCGGCTATAGAGAGCCCGGCAGCTCGGAGTTCACCTGGATACATTATAATCAAGTTCTCGATAGGAACCGCAATTTCGCATGCGGCCTCCAAGCGATCGGCATCACGCCCGGAAACTCGACGCATATCGGAATTTTCGCAACGAATTCTCCGGAATGCATCATTGCCGAAATGGGTTGCTATTACTTTAGCATGGTGCTTGTTCCTCTGTACGATTCAATGGGCCTGCAGTCGGTCAGCTATATCGTCGAGCAGGCTAATATCGAAACGGCGATCTGCGATACTGTCGACAGAGTAAGTTTTGGCAATCTCCCTCGCTTGGCGGAGTTCTCGATCGATAGAGCTCGTCCGAACGTTCAGATAATAATTTCCTTCGTCACGCTCCAGGCGAATGTCTTGTTGGACCTCAAGAAGGACTGTCCGGCTCTGAGACGCATCATCATGATGAGACCCATCGTCGAAGAGCTGCAGATCAAGGCTGCTGAGGTCCAGGTGGAGCTTTTCCAATTCTCTCAAGTGGAGTCTATCGGCGAGAAGAACCTCAAGCACCCGGTTCCCCCGAACAAGGAACAGCTTGCAACAATATGTTACACATCAGGAACCACAGGCAATCCAAAGGGCGTTATGCTAACCCACAAGAACATAATTGCGAACCTCAGCGCTGTGATGTTCCAAATGGGAGAATGGGCGCCGAACGGCAACGACGTCATGCTGTCGTTCCTGCCCTTGGCGCATATGTTCGAGAGATGTTGTGAAATGGCCGTCTACATGGTCGGAGGAGCGGTCGGTTTCTACTCGGGAGACATCCGCGGTCTCATGGAAGACATGCAAGCATTGAAACCCACCATAGCCCCTATGGTGCCCCGGCTGCTGAACCGCATACACGACAGCATAATTACCGCTGCTCAAGGCTCGAAAATAGCGAGTTTTATACTCAATCAAGCCTTAAGATCGAAACAAAGCGAGGTCGAGAAGTGAGTACCTAATTGAGCCGTGGGGAGGAGAAGGCAGAACGTATGCTACCTGAATGATAATAATAATAATTATTATAGTATTCGATGCCAGCGATGATACATGTGCGCTAATCGCTCCATCAATTTCCCCCACAGCTTCCTGATTCGCAACAACCACCCAATCTGGGATCGGTTCGTGTTCAACAAGGTGCAGCAGAAATTCGGAGGTCGCATCCGACTGTTTGTTGTTGGCTCGGCTCCTCTGGCTTCGAATGTTCTCAACGTAGTGAGATGCGCTCTCGGTTGTATCATCGTTGAAGGATATGGCCAAACTGAATGCACCGCTCCGTGTACGCTCACTTTCCCCGGAGACATTCTTGCGAGTCACGTCGGGCCTCCGCTTGCATGCTGCGAGATCAAAGTAGTGGACGTGCCAGAGATGAATTACTACGCCTGTAATGGCGAAGGTGAAGTATGCGTGAAAGGAAGTTCCGTATTTGCGGGATACTTCAAAGACCCCCAAAGAACACACGAAGCTCTGGACGCTCAGGGCTGGCTACATACGGGGGACATCGGCAAGTGGTTGGAAAACGGAACCTTGAAAATCACAGACCGTTTGAAGCACATTTTCAAGTTGGCTCAAGGCGAGTACATCGCTCCGGAGAAGATCGAGAACATCCTCATACGGTCGCCGTTCGTCATGCAGATCTTCATTCATGGCGACAGTTTGAAGGTGGGTCCGGAATTCGAGCATTCGGAGTTGGCTGATCAAACTTCGAGCACCTCATACCGCCATTTGGGTTTCAACCGGATTGCGGAGGGAATTCTAATCGTGGAATCTTCTCTCTCCTCCAAGTCCTGTCTTGTGGCGGTCGTCGTTCCCGACCCCGATTATCTGCTGAAGTGGGCCTCCCAAAATCGGATCGGGGGAACCTATGAGGAGCTTTGCGCCAACAAAGTTGTCAAAAAGTCAATCCTGGATGACTTGCTCGTGACCGGGAAGAAGAATGATCTGAAGTCCTTCGAGCTCGTAAGTTCCGACCGTTCCGACACCAGACGTCCAGACGTTGGACATCGACTAATCTGTAGGATACAAGCGATAAAATTCTCACCCCTCGCGTTTTCCAGATGAAGGACCTCTACCTGGAGAGTGAACCGTTCTCCGTCGAGAACGAGCTCCTCACCCCAACGCTCAAAACCAAGCGAGCGTATGCCAGAGCCAGGTACGCCGCTCAGATAGAGGAGATGTACCATAATCTTGATTAGGCGAGATCATTCCGATGTCACGTCAGGCATTCAAGGGGTTCCGTCGAGTTTCCCGAGCTCCCCCTCACGGCGGAGAAGGAAAGTTCAACGCTAGTCGAAAGGAACTAAAGGAATAATCTAACAACGTAGAAAAATATGCTTGAGTATCGTCGCTCAGCTGCTTGTTTTCTCTGTTGGCGAGGAGTAATCGAGTCAATCGCTCCAATCGTCCGTTGAGGAGAGCATAGAAATTTTCAGCGTTGTTGTTTTTGACTAGAGAATAGTCTCTTCCGTATTTTGATTCTTACTTTGCTATGCAAAGGTCAGTAAACTCGGTAGTGATAAAATCTATTATTCAGATTTACCCATTTTTACCTGTGCGTACAACACGTCAAGCGTAATGCTCCATTACGGTAAGGATTCGAGGACGAGTCGTCCCGTATCGCCCGTAAATCACGACGCCTTTGCTGACCGCAGTGATTAGTCGAATCATATATATATATATTATATAAACTATAAACTAGATTATATAAACTAGATGTAGAGCCACAACTATCGAGATGACCGAAGAGAGAGAATAGAGCGTGCTCGATCGGCTTCAAATGTTCACATTTTTTTTCGAGTGTTCGCTTGCGCCACTATTCCTCCCTCAGTCAGAGCGATACCTCGACACCAAGCTCCTAGTGTCCACGAGAGCACATATTTTCATGTCGCGAGGAAAGGGGTTCATTCAGCCTAAAATTGAGAAGTGGATGGACGAATGAATAAGTGAAATCTGTTCACGGACCACATCATCATCATCATTCCTAAAACTGCTCCACGATTTCGTCTTCCTTGTATTATAAGGTGCATTCTGCTTTCTAGTTATGTGGGACGTCTATGATTTTGTCAGTGGACTCGCTTCGGGATCCGACTTATTGTTAGTCAGTTTTGGAGATTGCTCCTGTCCTCCTTTGAGATTATTTAACTGGGGCGGCGGAGCTCAAAAATTTCGTCTAGGTATAATTTCGATTTTCTAGAGTGCCCCTGTGCGAAAATCCGAATCTGGATCCTGATTTCTGCCCGAATAAAAGAGCTTTATCTCTTGGAATTTTGGTCGATTCTGCATTCGTGAATGCAGCCTCAGCGCAGCGGTCCTTCTCCTGTGGAGTTCTCTAAATCGGAATCGAGGAGAAGGAGAGTCCGAGAGGGATTAAAAGCAAGGACGCTTGTACGTTAAAGAAGCGATTTATTCAGAATACACCCGGCAGCACTATCACATTGGTACGCGACGAAATCTCGCCTCAATCGCCTATTTGGACCCCTTTGTGATCATCGGTTTGGGGATATCTACAAGATCGCAGAACAGATCGCGAGCGCTCCGAATCTCTTCGAAAACAGAGTCGCTGTCGTTCACCCATTCTGAATTACTCAACAGAGTCAAGATAACTTCGAAGTTTTTCTCTGGAACAACCGCGGAATACATTAGGAGGGTCTCATAGAGTTTCCGAGCTGTCTGCATGCGAACCTGCGGAAAATGCCTGTGACCCAAGAGAATGGAAAGCCTCTTCAAACTAGTTTTAGCTGTTTCTTCGAATTGGAGCATTTCACAGAGCAATTCGATGGACGAGAGGATTCGATTGACATCTTTCGTGCGTTGTATATTCCTCCAAACATAGTCGGTTATCGGAACGAGTTCTGCCGAGGAAGCGTTCGCTAAAGCTCCTGTGTTCAACAAATGACCGATGCCACGAACTAACGGAGGGAAGAGGAATCGGTTCTTAGAGAAGAGCGGCAGCTCGACAACCGCACTGAGAGTAGTAACGAAGTCGGTCATCGCAGCGCGATCCTCCTGAATTCCCTGGAGGTATTTCAAGGTGGCCAGCTGTGCCTTAGTCGCTTCCTTCTCTGTTTTCGCGCCCATAGATATAAGAAGTTGCGTCAGGAGCGGAAGTCTGTAAGTATCACAGGTGAGAATGAAGGCCAGCGTGTCGATCTTGTCGTCCATCGCGAGAGCTGCAACGAGTTGTTCCGAGTGTGGCAGCTCCGAGGGGCACGTTTTCAGGAGATCGTTCAACACGGAAACAGCAATCTCCTCCGAGGCTCTCTGAGCATCCGCGATTTGGCTAGTGATCCGCTTGAGAATATCGTTCACAAGTTCGCGATCGATCATAGACAATCGATCCACGACGTTGAGATGGATCATCAAATCTCTGAAAACTGTCATCGCAGCTAAGCGGTTGGGGAGTCCAACATCGAAAAATGTTTCCGATAAACTAAAGTCTTCGGAAGCCGACGTTATGCAGACGAGTAGATCGCGCAGGTATTGTCCAGCGTTCGGAGACATTCCGAGGATGGTACAGACGATTTTTTGGAGGGAAATCAGAGCTTCTCTCCTTGATTCGACGAAAACGTTGCCTTGACTTTGGGTTGCTCTCCTCAACGACTCGAAAAGTAGGAAATCATTGCGGGATACCAGTTGTGGATCCAGATATCTCATCAAACGCGCGTATCCGCATCTGGCCTCCTCTCTTTCACAGTGAAGCTGTTGACAACACACCTCGAGGAGATTCCTAGATCGATCGTGGTCGTCCGTCGGAATGCAGAACTCCAGGAGTGCGGAGATGCACTCCGCTCCGTGAATCTGCATCGAGCTCTCGGGACTTTCCAGACACCGTTGTCCGACGCTCCACCATTTCTCGATAATCTCCGTCTGGATCGGGGTGAACTTCGACTTTGCCAAACAAGAGATCATCTGAGCGAAGTTCCCCAAGATTTGGTTGTGCATCGACGAAGAGAAATAGCGTTTCTCTTCGTACACATCGAACAATCCTACCAAGCTCTGTACTATTTCCTCCGATAGCGCAGAGCCTTGTTCGCTGAGCGCTAGAACAATTCGCCCCAGGGCCAGAAGCGAGCCCAATCTCATATAAAGATCCATACATGTGCTGTACTCCAGGAGCTCCTTGAACACGTTGTCTGAGAAGAACGCCGGATGCCTCGAGGCTAGACGCCCCAGAGTTTCAGCCGCGACATCACGAACCGCCTTGTCCCAATGTGAGACTTTTCGGTAGACGAGATGTTCAATGAGCAGACGAGTGTATTCCTTGTAGGAAGCGACTTCAACTCCGACGTCCAAGTACGCTCGGGTTCGCTTCCCCACGCTAACGTAGTCGGCTGTGCGTACAAGATCGATCCCGTTCGGGAAATTCCCTAATCTACCGACGCATTCTTGGAAAGCCGCGCTCGCTGCACGCCTCACATTCACCTCTCTGTCGAAACAAGCGAGGCACAGCAGCTGTCCGGCCAAATCGTCAACGAAGGGCTCAACTATTTTCGGCTCGTACGAGCGACCTAGGGTCCAGGCGAGATAACATGCGGTGTCTCTGACACTGCTCCCAACCGAGTAACTACCCCGTAGCTCGTCGTACACGAAAGCTTGAACGAGGATCTCCACGACCTTGGGAAGATGAACCGGCAGCAAAACCCCTCGCCGACCGAGTTCCGCCAAGGCCATGCAGCCTCCTTGCCACCGTGCTTCGCGATCCTTCTCCTCGAAAATTTCGAACACGGAATTCACGACTTCGACCGCGAAGTTTTTCGGAAGTCTCGACGCGATGCGAGCCAAGCCCTTGGCTGCCGACCATCGAACGATGAGCACGCGGTCCCCGAGCCCCGACGACAGCGGGTCGATGATCTGCTCTATGGTTTCTGGGACCTCCAACTCGTCGCACGTGTCGTCCTGAACGTCTCCGGAACTGGCGGTGCTCCTCCCCAGAAGAACTCTTTTCTTCATGAGATATCGCCAAGGCGCCAAGTTCGGGGACAGTTGAGACAGACCGATGCGTTGGAGGAGTTTGAGAGCGAGTTTCCGCTCGAACTCCTGCGAGCTCGAAGCACCTTTCAAGGCGATGTCCAAAGCGATGGCGGAGTGTTCTTGGAGAACTTCTCTTTTGCTCATCTTGAAAATGCTGCAAGCCGACAAGAGAATTGCTACGCGAACGAATTCTTCGGTGGGTCCGCGGTACGCGGACAACTCTTGTTCGACCCAAAGAAGGTAAGGCTTCATGTAGCGTCCATGGATATCGGGTCTCGAGAGGAAGCAACCGGTCATGTATGCTGCGATGACGTTGCACTTAAGTCTGCTCCTCACGAAAGTTTTACAGATTTGTAAGAAACGTTCAGTCACCGTTTGTCCGTCACCACTGCCATCGAAGCGTGACAGATCGAATGGCACGGTCGCCAAGATCGACAACCAGAGGAGAATGATGTACTGCGTCTCCCAGTTCGCAGAGTCGTCCAGGTCCTGCGCCAGCATGTAACCGAGGACCTTCTCGATGTCTGGCACCTCATGCGGAAAGAGATTGCGCACCACTTTGTAGCCTCTGGTTCTCGTGATCAGACACAGGAGACGACACGTTCCTCGGAAACGATCACTATTTGGTGGATTCGAATTGAGTATATCGATGCACTGCCGCATGATGCCAGGCAGCTCCTTGTCCATGAGATGAGGCTGCTCATGGTAGTTGTCGATCACCTTTTTGAACTTTTCGTAGATTCCGTCGAATTCCGTGCTGTCCACTTTTATCTCCTCCTTCTCCAAACGTCTGATTGTCTCTTTCACATGGTCGGCATCCACGAATCCGTCGAGGGCGCACGCCAACCCCACCGGGAATTCTTCCTCGTTTTCCGCTGCGGTCATCGCTCTGCTTCACGAGGGAAAATCAACGCGTACTCGATTCTAAAGCCGCAGACTACCTGATTTCTCATGGGCATGGATCACCACCACAGTAACCCCAACAAGAGTCGCGACTTGGGGTTGTTTCGAGCAGCGCCACTCTAAGAATCAGCTGTTCGGACCTGTTTTCGGGGTGCCCCGTAGAACTCGGCTGTCGGCGGCACTGAGACGGAGGCTCTCGTTCTCGCATTCTTCGGAACTAGAGCTGATCCCTCACTTGCGCTTTGTTCTAGTGCTCACACCCCGGTGGAGAACCGCCCCGACACACCGGCAGCAATAGCAACAGTGCGCAGCCGGTATTGTGTTTCGAATGTTGGAGAACTCTCCGAGGGCGCCGAAATTCGAATCTGACAGGATCCGATCGGGTTTGCGCTCCGCAATTTGCTTCCAGGTGCCGAGATTCCTGCTGGGTACTACCGCGGAAAAGCGTTCCCGTATCCAGCACCGGAGCCGTTCGACGAATGTGAGCCCAATATGGTCATGCGGTGAAGACGAAGAATTCAACTCGCGAAAAACGCGTTCATCCGTCGGCTGTCAACTACGTGGTGGTAAACAAAGATTCACTCGACGAGCTAGAGTTCAACCAAGAATATGAGTGTCGGAGTGAGCTCGATGGAGGAGGCCCCTAGCGCTCAGAAAGACGCTCAGGCTAATCCTGGATCCCAATCCATGAATCAGGTGAATGCGAATAGCGACGCATACCGGCAGTCGACCGATAGCTTCAATACTCTCCGGCGGCCCTCGATAAGCGCTCACAGCTGACTCTTCGCCCACGTAGGATACAATTGACTAGGCTCATGCATACGTACGATGATGAGAGGCCTGTTTGAGCTGAAGGTCCATTGGCGGATCGACCGAATGGAATCCTCAAAATTAAAATCCATGTTGAGCGGTCAAGGAGGAACGTCCGATAGTCTGCCCTGCTCTTGATCGATCAAGCGCCACCTTTACTGTCGTACACCGACGCGGCCGGCTGATATTTGACAACTCGATGAGCGGCAGGATCTCCAAGACGGAGAGCGATCAGTTCCATCGGTCTCTGATCCATTGGTTCCTGCCTTCATCTTTGATCTAAAGAGAAGCGATAGAGATGAACAGAATGGGGAACGCTCTTGACGATTCATTCATTTGTTTCTAATCGAACGACTTGTCTTGATCCAGTCGCTCCCGGTACAAGCGGCGCTTTCGGATTCCGCCAAAACCATCAATCAGATCCAGGTGTTGAATTCAGAGAACCGTGACGCGGGAAAAGCCGACGAGAACGAAGATGACAAAGCTGATCGGAACGAGGACCCGATTGAGCGTTATCTGCCCCAAATGCTCAATAACGAGTGAGTACCCCTCTGTCGATTATTTGCTCGCAATCGTGCTCGCTCCAAGTGTGTGGAGGACCGATCGAGTAGATGTCCAATCTCACGTCTTTGGCGTCCCCAGGTCGCAATCATTCGATGACGTACGCAAAGTATTGGAACATATCGTCGTGTGCAAGATGTCGGAAGCGGCCGCCGAGAACCGATACGCTGCCGGTCAGTGCAGTCTGAAGCCTCTGGACCCTCTCGGAAACGCCATCGTCAGCTCTCATGCTCTCGCCGCATACGTATCGACGCTGGACATTTCAACCCTGCGGAAGTTGACCGCTCGCATCGTCGCGGACACCGGCTTTTGGCTGGCCAGGACCTTCAGGTAAAAAAAAAAGATCTCTTCTGCCTACGCTGTCATAGCGCGCGTGGTCCGCTGCTCGGACTGCTGTTCGTACAGCTTCAACTTCTAAAGAGCCACAGCTGTGTCGGAGATCGGAACTCGGCTGGGCTCTTGATCCGCCAGGAGAACTCACGGGATGCTCTCATAACTTGGAATATCACCTCCAGGGTCGCCTTGACATTTATTCCTTCGTCGCTCCAGGTTCTTCGACAGCGGCATTTTCTGTCACGATGAATCTCGCGAAGGGCTCGTGCGGACGCTTCGCATGCTCCTGCATTTGAAATACGAGAAATACGCCGTGGAGGCGTATCAGGCGTTGTACTCCAAGCCGCCGTGCATCTACGTCAGTCAAGCCATGGAACAAGAAACACCATCTGGAAGACCTTCAATCGGGCACGCACTGTGTTCTGCATTAGGTCTACCGAGAGCGTGTCTTCGAATCATTCCCACCCATAACAACAGTGGCTCTTATCAGAAGATGGTGAAGTTCTCTTCGATCTATCGAGCTGACGGATTCGAGTTCGGAATATGGGCGTTGTGGGTACCGAGGTTTCTGACCGGAAATAATTTCCTTCGCAGAACGTGTCCCTTTTAGAGAAGCAAGTAGAACAAGATCTGAACAAAGGTTGCGTCCCTCTCATCGTGCTCGCCTCTGCCGGGTCCGCGCAGTGTGGTCAATGCGACAATATAGACAAGATTACGGAAATATGTAAAGAGAAAAATATCTGGCTCCATCTCGAAGGTCACTCCCTCGCATCGCTGGTTCTCGGATCCGGCTTGAACGCGGTAAGAACCCCATCGGGTCTTTTGCGGAACATGATGCTCGGCTCCGCCATGTCTATAGGGGATGTTGTTTTGCAGTCCGCGCGATGTGGAGACTCGATGACTCTGCCGATCGGCAATTGGATTGGCGTCCCGTCCCTGTCCTACGTCACGCTGTACAGACCGATAAATCCGACTCTTGCCCATACGTCTGGTTTGACATTGTTCAATATCCACTCGAAACTACACTGTTTGCCTCTGTGGACCTTGCTACAAACTCTCGGCCAGAAGGGATTATCGGATCGCATCATGCAGTGCTTCAAAATGGTGAGTATTAGTGGCAAGCAGTATTTTCTGCATTCGAATTCCGACTTCGGCTGAGCAAGATTCCGAATTTCAGACGGAGCTACTCTTCGAGAGTTTGCAGTCTCTCGGACCGTGCATGGAGGTGATCGGCTGTTCCAAAGTAGCCGGTGTCGAAGGAGGCGTCGTTGCATTGGCTGATCACGTCGCGGGAGCTGCGACGCCCGCAGCTCTTTTCGAAACATTGCACTCGGTTGTGACCTTCAGATTCCGACAAATTTCCGCTGAGCCGGGTGAGCGTGATTTCGATTTTCCGAAAGCCAGTCGCAACTATTGAACTTCTCGACGAACAGAAATCCGTCAAGAAATGAGCTCGGAGCTCACCTAGACATTCCCGTTCGCTCTTCAGACAACTGCAAGGCGGCCTCTCTTCGGTTGAGTGAGAGCTACATCAATAACTTGAATCTCTGGCTGGGCCAGATGATTCACCGAGAGATGCCGACGGTGTCGCTCGAATTGACCGAGGTCGAAGGACACGGAATCTGTGTCAAATTCAGTCCCCTGGAAAGCGCTCAAGGTGAGATGAAACGGCGACGGTCTCTTCCTTTCGAGAGCTTGAGCGTATTTGTTTCAAAGGCACGGATTCGAGGGCTCGAGTTCGCTAAGTCAAGATGTTCTTCTTGCACAGTGCAAGGGACCACCATGTGCGACATGGAGAACTTCTGCAAGACGCTGGAAGAGCATGTGGCGATTCTCGCCGCGACTGTGATCCAAAAACAAAAGCTCCACCAAATGCTCGATGGAACTCACGAAGTGTTCGGACGCAACATCCGTTTAGTCGAAATAAACAATTGGGCCGGGCTCGGCGGAGTGCGGTACATCCCTGAAAGCTGGGTCGATCAGCTGGGTCAGCTGACCATCAGCGGCAAAGACTACATCAACCAAATAAATTCCCAACTCGTCGCGAAGCTGCGTAGCTCCGATTCCGCCTTCTCCCTGGGTGAGTGCGGATCGGAGACAGATGAATCTCCTTTCGAATGATTCCTTCCGACGGAGCGACGGCATCATGATTCTTTCCCCTTCGAACTGAAGAGTGAAAACGCGTGATTCATTTCAGGCGAGGGTACTGACGGTTTGCTATGCGTTCGGTTCGGGATGGTCTCGGAAGATCTCCTGGTCGAGGAATTGGTGCACATGGTTCTCGCCGCCGGCCGGGAGATCGAAGACAGCTCGAAGGAGCTCGAAGAGATGTCGGAGCTGGTTCGGCAAGCGGTAGAGCAAGCGAATGCTGCCCTGGAGAAGGAAAACGAGGAGAGGATCTACCAGGAAGGGCTTTTGAAGCACGTTCCTATCGTCGGGAGCCTCTTGACGTGGTGGTCTCCTCCGAGCGACGACGGCGCGGGAATTAAGGTACAGAGCCGGAAGTTTCTTCGAAAGTCGGGTCCATGATTTCCGCTTTGAACATCTCAGCGAAGATCTAAAAAATTTATTCGCTAAAAATTCATCAACAGGGCCGATGTTTTAATCTATCCTCTGGTATGGTCGAAACAACCGAGAATACGTACAAGTATCATATGCAAATGAAGAGTGAGGCGCCAGCACCGAATACCCCGCCACCGTCGCAACAGATTCAAATACAGAACAAGCCGCATTCCAGAACGAGCTCGCAGGTATAGCATAGGGAAGAATTGGTCGGGCCATCCGAGGAGTCCGGGCGTCTTGTGAATGGACTCGCGCAAGAATCGCATTCCCTCCATCGTTCGTCATCTTTGCAGGGATCTCAACGTTCGCAAACGTCTTCCCACTGATGGTCGTGGATAGACGAGGACTTGAAGAGATCTGGCAGCGCGTAAACATCGAGTGACCCCCGGCCGCACCTTGGCATTCCTGGTGTCATCACCACGGTTTGTCGCTTCTTTCGGCGGATTCGCTCTCGCCCCGATCGAGAGAGCTCGGAAGCGCTGCAGCGATGTATTTGGCTCGGCGATGCACTGTACATTATGACGACAAGTTGAGGCTCTTGAGAGCGATCGATCACTGCTGTCGAGCCGGGACTGGGATTTCAGTCCCTACGCTTTCAAAGTTGGACGTTCCCGGATCGTCATCTTACCCGGTCACAGTAACCAAAGAAGGAGCGCGAATTTATCGATAGAGGTCGATAGGTTCGAAGTCGAGGCTGAATTTCAATCATGACCTGATAATATATTTGCATATATTCAATGGTTCGTATCTATCGAGGCAATAAAATCCTGATACACGCAACGCTCTCCATATCACCGAGAAGTTGAGTCAATCGGGGAGGGGCTGGGATACTCGCAACGGAATGAAAACACTCGAAAGTAAAGCCCTATAGAAATTCGCACTGACGATCATATTCTTTATTCCTCATCATCGGGTGGATGGGTAAAACGTCCCGTTTTTCGGGATCCGGTTGAGTAATTGACGAAAAGCCTCCTACCCTCAAGAACCGCGTTTCCATCTCTCAATGCCGCTTCGGCGTGGCTGTCGCGAGTGAAACGAACGAATCCGTAACCTTGCTGAACGCCCGTTTTTTTGCAGAACTGAACATTCGCCTGGACAACGCGACCGTACTGGAATGAGAATTCACTGCTTTGGCGAATCTGTCTCGCTGCTTCGACCGGAGAACGTGGTCTCCAAACATTCGGCTTGACATTTCCTGGGATCTGTTCGCGACAAGGGAGGGGGGTGAACTCACCTTCGAGAAGAATTTGCGGAGCTCGGAGTTCCCCACCGTCCACGATAGATTCGACACAAAGAGCTGAGCCCTGGACATTTTCTTCTTTCGTGATGAAAACTATCGGAAGATCGCGCAACTCGGTCGAAAGATGTTTTTGTTTAGCTTCTTCCTTCTCATCGTCGTCTGCTCGGAGGCCGCGCGGGCGGTCTGGGTCGAATAGCAGCAGAGAAGTGCATCCATGAGCGCGTTCATTTTAGCCCAGACAACCCTGGCAGGTTATCCGCCTCTCCCTCGGGGTAACTTCTTTTCTCCCAAACGGGAGGGATCCGAATTGGAGCCCCGCACGTTTGCAGTCATGACTGGTGTCGTGTGTCAAGATCTAGCGAACGGCTTGCGGCTTGCCACCCAGAAGGAACATTGTTTTGCTGCGTACTTCCGCAGGTATGATTGCTTTCGCGTGGAATGCGGAATCTTGGAACAACCAGTAGTACACCATAAAGTCCTCTACGGCAGCGATTCTCAAACTTTTTTCTCCTTCGTCTCCCTTCTGCCTCTTGGGGAGCGCTCGCGTCTCTCCCGAGGGTCATCGAATATCTGAGAATATAGAGTTTCGACCGAGACATGCCACAGTGCCCTTTTATCCGTACGTACTGCTTCAGCCTTTAATTGTACAATGATAATAAGCTTGGAGTAAAGGGGCAATGGGCTTGGTGAGCTTTCAGAAACGTGAAATCAGGTCGGTCGGGAATTCTCGGAACCCTGAACGTCTCCCTAGTTTGAGAAACGCTGCTTTACGAAACTTCGATCGGGAAATTGCGCATCTCTTTCTCTGGGGCCGAAAATTTTATGAGCTCATAACACTCTGACTGAGCTACATATGAATCCAGGAGCAGGACTCCGTGCGAACGGGAACTCTGAGCTCCACCATAGGCAAATTTAGTTTTCGCACAAGGAAACTGTTTTCCCATGGGGTCTTCATCGCCGCTCGTGCCCCAGGTCGGGAGCCGGAGGGAACATACGAATTCCCAGGAGCTTGGGAACATTTCTGAGGAAGCAGAGTTTGTCCTCTCAGGCTCGAAAGTAGACTTCTAGGGGCGGGGAATAATATTCTTACAGAGTATTCTATCCGGGCGGAAGCCGATGACAACGAGATTTCTACCGGCATAGCCAGAGCGCTCGAGACATCGCATCGTTGTCCTTCTTCCGTGGGAAAACGGGCTCGAGGGTGCAGTATAAGACGATTATACTTCGATCGAGATGACTTTCGATCTCCGTGGTCTCGAGACCCTACCTCTTTCAGGATTCGGCTTCGGACCACGCCGTAGCGTAAGCTTCCTCATCGCGGGGACGGGAATCGCAAGACTCATTCTACGCATAGACGTGAAAACGGGCGGAAGTCGGAGCGTGTGGTCGCGTGGTAAACTGGATCACCGAATTCGTCCGCTTGAAGATACTCTCTTAACCCACGTCCGAGGATATCTGCCGCTTTCCGCTCAAGCGGAGAATCAATACTAATTAGACCAAAGTCACAGCAATGTTGGAAAAGAACCGAATATTGGAGAAACAATCTCCGCCGTCGAGAGACGGAGCCGATCGGCCGATCGTTCCGGTAGTGGCAGCAGTAGCAGCAGCCGCAGCCGAGCGAGAGAGGCACCCGAGCTCAAAATCTGATTTGCGAAACGGTTTCTTCTTTCCAAGTCTACGGATAGGTGGGAGTTATCGATAGGCTCGAGCGATTCCTCGGGAAGAATCTTGGAGGAACTTGGGAAAGGTACCCGACTCGAGCTTTCTGTCATCGAGGTTTGTGAATCAAGCTGAAGGTTGGTCGGATGCTTTCGTCCTCCGAGAACACCTTGTCCCGCATCGGGGATCGAGGCGACGGGAACGGCACAGTCTCTTCTCTCCCCGGCGAGACCCAGAAGTCCGAGTGTTGAGCGCGCATGTCGCATACTTCAGTACAGCGGCGTCCACAGGATTCTTCTAGGGGGGGGGGCTAGATCGGGTCCTCGCATGGGGCTGATTTCCAATATGGCGACCCGCTCCTATATCTTAGCATTACGAACTCTCAATCTGGGAGGGGGCTATAGCCCCCTAGCCCCCCCTCTGCGGGAGCGCCTGCTTCAGTAGGTCGGAGCGGAGGCCATGCGTCCCGCGAACTTGTTGAGTCTGGGAGCCATCCAATTAAATAATAGTGTTCACGGGGAGCGGACAGCTGTTCCTGAAGATCCGAAGGGGGCGGGGGACTGGTCCCTGGCGCGCTTGTCCAATTTCGATTGTTCGCAACGCAGTGCTCCGGAGATGTCACCATCAGATCCGCCTTCATGACTCACAGAAATTGTATCATTGTGATGGTAGCTCTGAACCGTTGGATATAGTAGCCAAATTGAAAACGCCATACGGAGCGTTCGCTCAACTGTAGATCAACGTGAATTTGATTGCACACGCGACAAGAGGCCATATGCTCGCAAGGGTATTCACCCGACGTCTGCACGAGCATAAACGGCACCGGATACTTTCTAACAGAAAGAGTATGCATGGGCAGCACTTATTCACTAACCATGTCCCGGAGGTTGATTTGACTCGGCTGCGACTGCGGCCGTCACACAGTAACGAGACTAATCTTCCCCCCCCCCCAACCTGCTCTTACTTTGTTGCCAGGATCGAGAGCTCCTGGATCGCTGAACTCCTCATACGATAATCTCTACTCGTCAGCGAGCCGAACGGGATCATTCGAGATCCTCGTGTAGTCACTCGGAAGAAAATTGAGCGAAGCGCTTGTTCACGCTTGCAATGGCTCACCCGTAATCGATAGTACGACGATTGATCCAAATATCGCTGCGCTCATCAGGCATCCGCAGAGCACGACTGGAACGATTGGCACCGATTCCTGGGAGGAGATCGAGCTCAGCAGCAGAAGTTACTCCATTCAGGTATCATCTTGTCCGGTGATCTACCCGGCGGCTCTGCGGAGCCACCGCTGCTCTGAGCAGGTGAAACCCGAATCTCTTCAGAGCATGAAAAGCTCTTGCGAGATAAATGGGTGAGCGGAACAAACACGTAGACACCGTGGAGTCCTTCTCCGGTCTCAGCGAACAGCCACGCTTTGTCTTCTGACGGTGTAACTATCCATTATGTCTGACCAATGACCCCACTAATGGCTCAGAGACTCGGCTGATGGCTGGTCTGGCCTCAGGGGGAAATTTCGCTCATCCATAAGGCGAATAGTTCCCCCAGAAAAACATGTGTTTGAGTGATAGGAATAGGACTGTGCTGGGAGGGCAGTGGAATCAACGTGCTAACGAAGGCTCTCTGAAGATTCGACAACACTATCGGTTCCTCTCCGCTCCGGGAACCGATTGCTGCAGGCGGCGCATGATGCATGAGGCGTTGCTCGATCACGCGTTGACCCGAGCTCTTTTCGGATAAAAACAGTCTGCATAAAAAACTCGTATTATACTCTCCGCGGAATCATTCCGCGAATATACTGAGGACGGCTGGGGGACACTGTGCGGTCCGGATGAGATGTATCCAATCCGACTTGACCGTCTCCTCCGGAGGTCGGGGTAACAAGGAAAAAATGAAGTTTCACTCCACGAGGACTCTTGCCTCTCAGGCAGCAGCGTCGGGCCTGCGATCAGGCGCACACCGGATGCTCGCCAACACTGCAGGAAAAATTCTTCCGGCGCAGCGCACTGTTGTTTCTCAGGTTGCTCGTTGTTAGAGTGCTTTTGCGTGTTCTCCAGGCCGTATCCATTCATCGTCTTATCTTCAGAAGAATAGAGAACACCACTTCTGAGAGTATAAATGTCCATTCATGGACAGGAAAAGAGGACACTACCGGCTGGGATTAGGCAGCTTTCCGAGTGCACCGTGAGACAGCGACAACAACAAGTCCAGCTCCCGCCGAGTGCTTTGTATTATAGCTCGTGCGGCTCTGACCTCGAGGTCGCTTGGACAGTTTACGACCTCGACTCAAACTAGAAACGTACCCTGAGGTCAATCAGCTGCGAGGAAGAGGACCGCTCGCGTTTCTCTGCCCTTGTGATGTCGTCGAGCAGCACCAATCGATTCCGTGTCCGTCATGGAAGACCGGGGAAATATGAAAGAAGGGAGAATGGTCGGTGGTGCCTCGAGGCTGCGCTTCCTCGCTCAACGGCTTTGCAACCGTATCCAGGTGCATTAGGCTCGCTGCAGATTCTCATACTGAGGGGCTCTCCACGGTCGATACATTTATGGGGCTCTATGGACGGGAAGAAAGAGCTCTGGGTGTTGCGTCGAAAATATTCTGGAGTTTCCACTTTTGCGCATACGACGTCTTGTCCTCGGTGTTGTTCACGCAGCTCGGATCCCGTGATCCCACCGCATGTTGGCACAACCGATTGGAGGAAGAAGCGGGCTGATAGATTTCCCGTAGGTGGGAATGCCTTCGCGAGTCGATTAGGGTCGGCTCCGTTCGCTGCTCTCTGGTCTGCGGGACGAGCTTGTCAAACAGTTACGCTAGCCAATCGAAATCGTATGTCCAAGAGTCAGAAGTTTGAACGAATCCGGTGGTAGCTCATGGGTCATCAAGATATCGGAAAACCGGCGCACAATTCATTCAATTTCGACAGCTTGTCCACTGTCCTAGTCGCGTGAGTACCGCGAGGATGACGCAGACTCGCCACTATTGACCCGAATCACAGATCCGGGAATTCCAGGAAACTTATTGTGGGGAATTACGAGGAGAAAAATTATCATTACAAGGCTCCCCGGGCGGTTCCACCGTCGGGGATGCTCCAGCACAGCACGCTCCAGCTCAAGCAAGGCGGCTGGCGCAAGACATTTTAGCGCGGACAGAAGGGGGGGAATGCTGAATTGTCGACCAGCGCGGGTCTACTATAGATTGGAGACATTCAAGAAGTCTCTCCGGGATTGCACATTATGTTCTCCATTCGCCGAGGCCGAATGCACTCTGATCCGAGATTCAGCAAAGATGTCCGTCCTTGTTTCGAAAACGAATGTGGATTCCCCCTAGAGAGTATCTCCCATCCGCATGTTATTCTTTCTGTAGGTCCTCGTCGATCCCGATAGCTCCCGATTCCAAAGTCCCGATCTCATCGGTCCCGTGGCGTCTCACAGATGACACCAGAGACAAAAGTCAAGGGAGAAAACGCCCATTCGTCCACCCTTTTCGCTCTGCGATTGCCTTCAATGAATGAAACGGAGCCGCACCGCGGACTAAACGGTCAGTCTAAGCTATGCTCTCGACGCTCACACTCTCCCTGGAGATCGAATTGAAAGTCACGACGATCCTATAATCCGATGAGAATCAGGTTTCCCGAGACTTCCCCGTGCCTAGGGCATCCTCTTCCACTATGCTGCGAAAACCTCACAGCACGACAAATCTTCGGGAGGCGAGGTGGGAATTCAGACGAGATTTGGAGCCGGTACGCAGAATACCCGAGTTAGATTCAAAAAATTTATGATTGAGTCCGTTGACCACCCCACGGTCTCTGTACTGAGCGAACTTCCTGCAGGACAATACAAGAAGGTCGTTCGGTCATTGACACTTATATCTTCCGCCTGTTTCCTTTTCCCCACAATGTCTTATCGTTCGTTAGTTCGAGCCACTCTGTCAAAGAAGGACACCGGAAACAGCGTAGTTTTCTACATCGGACCTGATATTGACACAGGGAACTACGCACATGGACGGGCGGACCTCCGGACTGGAAGACCGATATAAGCACACAGGAAGGACTAGATGCGTGCGCGAGGCGAAGTTTTCCCTGCTGAAGTGCCGACATCGGCATCAGTCGATCGGCTCCGAAATATCTCTTATTTCCGTATCGACACATTGCGATTCTCTTTCTTCGGCAGTGGAGAATCAGCAAATGCCTCATTCGGAATTCCGGAGCTCCTGGACGGATCCTGGAGAGACTGACACCCAGAAACTGATCCACTCTGGCACGCGGACTGGATCGGACAATCTTACGTCTATGTTCCGCATAAATTGCATCGAGGAAAGGATCGCTATGTGTCGAAAGCCTTGAACTGTTCTCCATCAAAACAGACTATCGCCCTTCACTTGTCGCTCCTTCATGGTCCGTGATCGTCGTTTTTATTACGCTCCTTATATGAAGACATGCTAGCATCACCGACATTATCTAAACAGTAGATTCTTCTTGCTGGTATCGACTCAATGGGGCTATTAGCACCCCGGGAGCAGTAGACGCAACCCGCGCTGCGCTCCTCGTAATCCCAAGACGAGCGATTCGAGACATTACCTTCTGCGGGATGATATTCATGATTCTCTCGGCAGGAATCCTGCAACAGTTCCTCCATGCTAAGCGATGGATCCCGTCGTCCTGATGGAAGTGTCGCCTTCATATATAACGAGGAGTCCTAGATGTTACGTGTCATGGATCGTCATGGCTTCGATTGATTTCTCCAAGATCGCGACCCCCGAGCGGAAGAACACCATGCAATAACCTCTTGTAAAACATGCGGGCAAATGACAGACAATCTTCCGACTTCCGGTCGCGTTGACCGGGAGTAACGACAGTGCCGATTCGAGTGCGTTCCTCGCATCATGCCTCGCCTTCCTCGGAACAGCATCGCCCTCGCTAAGAGAGTTTGCTTATCTGATCAAGGACGATTGTGTGTTCCTCGTCGGACCTCGTTCATGATAGCGCTGCCTGTCGAAGATAAGCATCACGATCGTTCTAGGTTCTGCTTGTTCGGTCCTCTGCTCGTTTGTATACTTGTTTCGGTACCAACAGTTTGCCCAGGAACACGAAGATGGGCGAGTTCAAAGCGGAATCGCTTCTTTCAAACTCGTTTCTCCGCTCCGATTGTCCTCGACTCCTCGCTGCCCTGCGCACGTTCGTACTCGTTTCCTGTTGCGCTGTCTCCTTTGTAATACCGCGGAGCTGCCCTCCTCCAAACGTTGCTTGAGCCAATTTCAGCGCGTTAGCTTATCGTGCCCGACGTGACGCTCCCACTGGGAAAGCCACAAGCGCCCGACGAGCGCTAACAGCGATGATCGTGGGTGTTGAAATTGTCACGATAGCGTCGGCTTTACGTTCGTCTTATCTGGCTTCTTTCATCCCGCAATGGGCTTTCAATGATTATCCGAAAGTGGAAAAGAGCGTCGGAAAACTTCTTGGATTGGTCTTTCTCAATCATGGTCAGATCCTGTACGACGTTGAATAATGAGACGTGTCCTGACTCCAGTTGAAATAAGGCGTTCGTCTTCGCTTTCGGGTCCGGACTTTGTGACTCGGATGTCGGCAGCTGCTTGCGGCTGCGCCGTCTCTGTTTCCCACAAGGGCTTGCGCTTCCATTCCGGTAGAAGAGGCATCATCCTAAGAGAGAAAGAGAGATAGATAAAAGCAAAGATATTTTTCTCCGTAGGCAATTTGTTCGTTGCTTCGCGCCCAGTGTTCATTGTTTCCATGGCAATTCCCCATTTCCTATCTCGACCAGCGTCCCCGCTTGCCGAAAAACCCGTGCGGCAGAAAGCTTCTGCGCCGGCGAGCGGTGTGTCTCGGGATGTTCTTGAGCGTAGGCCGATAGGAATATTTTCCTCTTTTCCACGGCTCTGTTCCTCTCTCTCAGCCCCCAGAGCACTCGGCTCCCTGCATTCTAGCCGTAATGTCGCTCGACACGAGCACGTCAAAAACGTGTCATCCGAGACGAGGACAACGAAGACTGAGTGAGACATCGCCGAGAGTCCGTGCACCGGGAGAGTCCAATTATCAATCCCTGGCGTTCGAAGAAGTTTGGAACGCCGAACAACTGTGGGCGTGTGTGTAGAGTTCGATGATGGCCGGCTTCATTTTTGTGTCCCAGCCCTTCTCCTCCAGCTCGGTCTTGAGAGCCCTTGTTACCTCGGCATGACGGAGGCCTGGTTGGCTGGCGGCACTCTCAAGCAGGCGACCGACCAGCCAACCGACCGACCAAGCACCGAACTAACCTTGTCCGTGTCTGCTTGCTTGCCTGTCTACCCGCTTGGCTGGCTGGCTGTCCTCTTGCTTGGCTGCCTGTCTACTACCTAAACGTGACTCTGCTGCACTCCACGCGAGTCTTTGAAGACTGACAAGCTCGGTCACAAGGAAAGTTTGCTTGCAGCAATATTCAGAGCATAACTAGACAGTTGTCGGCGTCCAAGAAAAAAAATCCATTCTCGCTTTCATACTCCATCAGGGTTTCCGCTTTTGATGCTACTCAGATAAAATCCGAGCCACCATCCGCCTCGTACCCTTCGTGGCCCCCGAAGCCCCCCCCCCCCCATCCTAATCGGACGATATTCTCAACACCGAAAAATCTAGATACGATCGTTGTTCGGTGACCCCACAAGGTTATTGGGCTTCGACGACCGCCCCCCCCAGGTTTTCGTTCCTCTATTGGTAGTTCGATGCTGTTGTGGGCATATCAGTTCCTGAGAATGAGCAGAAGATAGCTTGGACAGGGACGAAGTTATGTGGAAGGACATTCGGGCCAGATCGGTCGCTTGACCGGTCGGTCGCTCGGTTGGGTCTGGCCGACTGAGGCCACTCGGCCGAGTGTGGTTCGGTGAGGATAAGGAGAAACACATCACTCCCAAAGGACGTCACTCTCTGATACAGTGCTTTTCTCGTCAGCCAAGCAGTTCACAATAGTCTCCTATGTGAACACAGATGGTCAATTTCACTACACGGAAAAAACCTTCAACTTTGACGGAAGGAAAAACTGCTCTGCTGAACTTTTTAGACGAATCGCTCGCAGCGTCATTAACGCCCCAGAGATTGGGACCGACAAGGGATGATTCCTCTGAGGGAGCATTCCGGAATCGGCTGATCCGTCTACGTCTAGTCGAAGTCCCTGCGGATAGGATCTCTCCCCGTCCTCATGTCTTCTAGCGGTCTTGATATCCCACCAGCAACGGGAGCGTAGTAGTACGAACACCTCCAATGGTGGTCCAGGATCCTCGAGCCTCAATAGTGACTGGACAATCCTCGAAATGAGCGGCGTCAGCTCGATGCAGAATTGACAAGAGATCTGTAAACCAGGTGTGTTTTAATAGGCGTTAGTGGCGAAACGATGCCCTTGAGAAGCATCGAGGCGTAGCGGAAAGCGTGTAGGTACCGAAGCTCGAGAGAACGGCGAAAGACAGATCGTTTGTCGATAGTCGACGTGTCCATCAAGAACGAATGGGCGCCTCGCGGGTTGCTCCACCGCTCTTGTGTGCTTGACAGAATCCGTATACGGAAGGATGAGGCATTTTTTTCCGATGGGAGAGCTGCTGGAGGAATAAAAACTCTAGTTTGGGTCAACCGAGCTTGCGACAGCGGGAGGAATCTGCGAAGGAACGCGCAAGCGAGCGGATAACGGAGAAGAGCGGAAGGAGCAACGCCTGGCAAACTGATTCACTAACTGACCGACAGAGCGGGCGGCATGTAAGGGAAAACGTACCATTAGCGATGCAGATTGATCTAGCGTCCACTCGTGTGCAAGGACATCAATCGCTCCGCCGATCGCCGCGGGTAACCTGTCATACAAAGAGCTTACGACTCGGCGAAGTATCCGACGGGATATTCCGACGTATTCGAAGAACAAGAAGGCGGAGGAGGAACCTGCTCGGCTGCGAGATCTGGCCTTGCTCAGGGCCATTTCGTGTTACGCCGAATGCAGGTGAAGAAGCAATGGCACGATCGTTTATCTAGGCGGCGGCGGAGAAGTGCGTTTACCTGCTTATGAACCTGGCCGTGTGTACTATTCGCCCGTCGGAATATCGGTGTATACATAAATACGTCGGTAGCGGGGCCTGCTTGAGTCCATATAGGCACAAGGGATCTAGCCGTCGGATCGGTGGCGGTGCATCGGTAATTACGACTCCCGGCCCGCCGGCCGTCCGAAGGCCTGAATCCCCATTGGACCCTCGAGAGGCTTCTCGCAAAGAGCGGAAGATGCACGGACTTGACAATATTGAGGTCTCACCGTCATCACGATAACACTTTCCCGCTCGAAATATTACACACTGCTATCGACTGTAGGTTTCGGGGAACGTCTACATGAATGTTGGGTTTGAATCATGCGCAGCGACTCGTTCGCGACATCCTTCCCCCGGGGGAGCATCGGTAAAGGACGTCGGCTCATCATTATCTTCCATCATCAGTCCAGTTCGGAGGTCTTCTCGCTCCGCTCATCTATGTAGTATATGTACATGGAGACCCCAAATATATTCGCTCGTCGTATGCTTGTCCGTACGTTCGACCGCCTGAGCGCTGGAAGGCAGTGGTCGGGCGGCAAGCTCGCTGACGGAGTGGTCGGATGCGCGCTGTCCTCTGAACGGAGCCGGTCGTAAATACAACTCGTTTTACGAGGGGACCAGCGTTGCTTCGCTCGTATGAGAACGTGCGCGAACAAACTTGAAGTCGAGCGGTACTACACAGCAAAAAGCTAGAGAGAGTGGGTCTCCTCTCGTTCTGCCTCGATTTCTCTCGTTTTGCACTCTTACGTTTTCCTTGACCGGGTTCCTATGGAACTTGTGCCAACGGGAGCAACGTAAAAGGGGGTTGCGAGTAAGGATTTTAAACATAAGGCGCAGATGCGTTTTTCCCGCTTCTATGCATGAATATACACGCAGTGCCGCCGGCAGTCGTGGCGATGTGTTCTGTGAGATTGAATCAGGAAATCGATACAACGTACACTGCCATCGTCTGGGTAGCTTCTTGCGCAGACGAGAGTTGATGCCTCCCCGGCGTCTGCGATGACTCTCAATGATCACCGGGGTCCGAAGTCGCATCTGCCGACTATCCAGTCGGCAGATTCCGGTACTGCGGTAATAGTCTCCAGGTCCCACCCTGCGAACGATTATTTTCCTCATGCTAGGTAGACCACAAGGTTGCAGGCAGTATCCGGGAATTTCAGACAAGTGCCTGTTCTGTCACTAGGAGAGCTGCAATTATAATGCCCAAGAGGTGCGCAAATATTCCCGGGGACAAAACGAGAATCCTTGAAAATGACACGTGCTATTCTCTCCTTCCCCCGTGATCATTATTCTCTAGTGCGGATGGGAAATTCATTGCGCATCCTCGAGTTTCGGATTTCCGGAAGCAAAAAATTTTCGTCGTCTCAATCAATTTGCAACTCCGGAAAAACTCCACAAACATCGGCCGAACCCGCGCGGGAAGCTGTTATCCGGAACAGTAAACAAATCACCGAACCCGATCTCTGATCATCGGAGCCTCCTCAGCAAATACTGCCCAAGCGTTCAACAAGCTCTGTTTGCTCTTGCTTATAGGGTCGTTCATGTTGAGACAGTCGGCAGGAGCACCGCGATTTTCCTCAAACTCTCCGAAGGCGCAGGTCAGAGATGAATTGTTCCGGCGAGCGACGGCGCTCCGGGTCTTTTTCGTGTGCTTGGCTGCTGTGGACGGAACGAAAATTCGAGAGAGACCCGTTTCCCAATTAGGGGTAATGGCAAAACAGCTTGGCTTGCTTCAATTTTGTTTGTCAAGCAATCCTTTTCACGAGCATCGAATCGCATCTCGAACTTGAGCTCGTCATGGGGCTTCTACGGACACAGGAGGTAAGTTGTTTGCGGAGACGAAACGTTACCGTGCATTTCCCACCGATTTCGAGTGCGCTGACGCGATCAGGCTCGATCGAGGAGTATGGGCTTGGGTTTATATGCTTAGACGGAGCGTGTTTCCCACCTTTGTGGGGCTCACCTGCGGTAGACCGGATCGGGGAGGTTCCGAGCTGCTTTACGAATCAGCTTCCCCCGGAGCAATTGATGTCCAACATTCTCGACAGCTCCATCAAAGTACTCGCGAGATGAATTAGTGCAGGTCCGTAGCAGTTACATCGCGACGTCGCGCCGGGGCTTCCACGAAGCTTACACAGACGAAACTGGCGCGCAGACCTTTCCGTGCAATAAGCGAGGCGACCGAACATCATAGTCGAGTTCGAATGTGCCGATAGAGGCTGAATATACAAACACTAGGTGGGGAAGTTCTCTCTCCAGGTGATTGATTCTGATCATCGCCCGGACGAGAGAGTCGTTCGTATTCCAAGGCCTACCACCCTCACTATTCCTTGACATGACATGCCTCGGTCTTCAAGCATCAAATGATGGAGCTCCACCGACTCGAGGTCTCGTTAAAAACAATGACGCGTTTCCGAATGTTAGATCGATTTGGAGCGACGGGGAATTCTGAGAAGAAGCCTACGAGTCGGGAGAGCTTTCCTATCGTCCTCATATCTATCATGTGTAAGAGTTTGAGCTTAAGCTCCATCTTCGGCACGGAGTCTACGCTCATCATCAGAAACATCGTTCAAAACATCTTCATATC
Source organism: Galendromus occidentalis (assembly GCF_000255335.2). NCBI lineage: Eukaryota > Metazoa > Arthropoda > Arachnida > Mesostigmata > Phytoseiidae > Galendromus > Galendromus occidentalis. Next base: position 813,220 of record NW_003805419.1, on the reverse strand, counting down.
CGACCGGAAGCGCCGCCCTGTTTGTGGCGGCTGCGTTAGGCTCAAGTAACAATCCACCCATAATGCTCTCGCCACGAGATACACAACTCTCCCGTCGAGGTGAGAATGATTCATTGAGAACTCGGCTCAACTATCTCTGGCGGAGCACTGCCGAACATCGACGCAATCCATGACATCTCACTCAGCTGACCGGGTCGATCAGGGAATTCTCAGCTCAGGTGACTCAGTAGCTATATTCCGAAGAACTGTTTTCCAGATTCACGCAACGCCCCTAACCTTCCGAATCGTGATGATCAGACAGCGATACGTTCCGGAAGGTATCGAGAATGAAGCTAGGAAAACTGAGAAAGACCCTTCGAAGAATTTCTATTCATCGACCAGAGTCGCTGCGTTCCCTGCCGAGGGAACCAAAGTCGAGCTTCGGACGAGGTTCGGGAGAATCAAGCGTTGACATGATCCGATAGTCCTCGAGATTTAAGTCAAGAAGATGCGTCCACCGTTTTTTCCGCGTCAGCCTCGAGCGGCTGAAGCTCTCGTCTGCAGACATACCACCACAATGAATCGCTCTTCGACCACGGATGAAATATCGTCAAAAATTGCGTGAGGAAACTCCAAGTGAAGGAGACGCGCGCCGCCGCTACCATCGATCCCTACAATGCTACACCCTTCTGAGCAGATGTTCCGAAAGCACTTGCATAGCTATATCGTTCGAAATTCCGCTCACGTCGAAGCCAGGGGCAAAGTCCGATAGATTATTCCCTGGGAAAAACTATGGATTCCCGTCTCTATGGGATTTTGATGGTGCTCTTGATACTGCAGATTACTCGTGCGATCGAGGGGCACCCCGGCTTCTCCTCGAGACCGGCGGCGCTCCCATCATTTTCCTCGAGTGGGCGAATGCGTTGATGGAACCTCTTTTGAAACCTTGATGGCTATCGACTGCCCTTCTCAGGTTGAGGGAACCCGCCTCCTTTGAGATATCGCTCCCACCCCACCACAAAATATGGTATCACAGCCCGTGTAACAAAAGTTCCCGGCTCGCTCCCCGCGACGAAGCTGTTCGAGCAAAGAGTAGCCATGGTTGCATCGATTTTTCGACAGCCGTGCCAGAGAACGAGACGCTCGATTTCAATGCGGGCAGCAAAACGTCATCCGCTTCCCTTTTCGGCCACTCGGACTTGTATGTGTGAGGGCGAACGCTGCGTGATTCCGAACGGACAATCTCAGGATATGAGTGCTCTCACTGAGCGTCACCGCATAGCGGATGCATGAGCTCGGTGTGGCCCGCGAATACGTGACGCGAATCTGCATCACGCGAAAACATTTCGTCGGGAAATTGTTTTCGCAAATGCCGTTTTGTCGGGGAAGCTCTCTTGTTGCCCGCACCTGACGAATCTCGCGCAGCAGTCACAGCCGAACGAAGTATCTATTAGGAATTGGAACTGATTATCTGTCCCATTCTGGGTCGATTGTTCCCTTTCACTTTGCCCCGACGTCAAGAAGGTGTACGTGTGGGTAATCGTTTTCTGCATTGCAGCTTTCAGTCTCCAGACGGGCAATTACGGCAATGACAATCGAGTGGCGACTAGAAAACGATGATCAGCATTCGCCGATCCTATAAACGAAACACTATTAGCCGAAAAAGATATTCATCTCTTTATTACTCCTTTTCCCATGCTTCTTTTCCTACCATTAGCAAGGCGTCAAATCTGCGGCTCGGTGTCCGCCAGCTGGTCTGCAAGCGGGATTGCATTTGTGGCTCCTCGGTAAGGCTTGTCGGATGCCAAGATAACCAGAAGGCAAGCAGGTATGAGTCACGCCCCTCTTACCGACGTCTTCGCCGTATTGTTCGAGGAAGACCAAGGCCGTCGTTCCATGACACTAACGTGTTTTGACGGCAGAACGCGGCTCTACCGAATGCTGAGCGATATCAGAGCTCCATCCGACTCTCCTGATGCTACCCGATCGCGTATAGTGACGGGCACGCGCCTGAGCCACGCTGAGCGAGGAGATAATTTCCAAGGCGAATATTCCTGGACAGCCTGCTTTCGCTGGCAGAACTTAATCACCTGTAACCTTCAGATGTAGGTGGTGAATGGATATAGGGCCCAGCTGGCTCAACACTCAAATCACGTACTAGGTACATATTATTCGAAGCTGGAGAGATTGAGTCCCTTCGAGGAGTTCTACTCGAGACGTTGGTCTCGGGCATGCGACGAGAGCGACGACTCTGAACGAGTTATCGGCTCATGGCCCCGCTCGGCTCGGAAGAGCGGGACTCCCTTGTAGCTCCGACGGAAATGCCTGGCGAGAAGATATTCACAAGGGTCGAGATGAAACGGTTACACAGAGAGCATATTGTTGCAAGAGAGGCTTTATTTCCATCGTGCGTGAGAGAACCAGCTGACTGACTGAGGCAGAAATCTCAGTCTGACATCATCAGCGCCAGCAGGAGCGGCGGCAGCCGCTGGGAAGCTAGGTAAAAACCCACCGTTCCCTCAGGGGTCATCGCGGTATTGGGTCTACGAGGCGAGGTGAGCTTCTACGGCCATTCCGGGAAGGATCGCACCGTGAGAACATTCCTCTTCTTCCCATGCTGAGTGGAACGGGTCTCCGAGGGAGCATTTCGTCGTTTTGGGAGCAACTCAACTGTAATTATTATCTATCCGCTGCCAACAAGCATCGCCGACTAGAATCTCGACTTGACGGGTGAGAACTCCGAGTGAACTCCGAGCTCCGAGCACCGATAACATTCCACGTGGATGAGCGAACAGCACGGAATCAGTCGGATTAGCCGGCGAATACTAGGAGAATATAAAAACTCTAAACGTTCCGGGTCAGCGCCTTGCTCCGGGGAAACCGAGACACTATGTACCTACCGAGGAGGTTCCGTCCTAGGACGAGTGTTGAAGATTCTCATTCGATGAACACCTTCGTGTCCCCGAAATCGTGTGTGATGGATGAGCTGCCTATTCGCAACGGATTGTCGCCCTCGGGACAAGGATCGGTCATTGCGTCATGGGGCTCACACTCAGCGCCCCCGCTTGGGTGAATCTAGATGAGGTGAGACGCGACCACGGGAAGCGGGAAGAAGAGTTTGGAATGAGGGAGGAATAAACAAAACAGATGGCCTCGTTAGACGAACACATACATCCACATATACCACTAACGGAGATTAACACATACGGCTGGTTAGCGCGCTCACCATTTGGGAGGGAGGGGGGTGGGGGAGAGCACGAGCGAGTGCTCCACCGTCGCAGCGGAGGCTGCAGCGACTCGGGGACAGTGGTCGGGAAAGTAACGGAAAGGAAAACGACGATTTATTATCGACTCGTTCGAGATGTGTTCCGCCAGACGCGTTTCTGAAATATTCAATCTACGAGAAGCCTAGCAGCAATGAACGATGCTTGCTGCCGACTTGGATCAAAACCATCCATTTCCTTGAAAGGATGATGGGAATTATCTAATGTTGAGCTCCCAACCGCGCAAAAAGGACAGTCTCCACACCGGTTCATACTTCGAGCCATGGACTTGTGCCCTCTCGGGGCTCACCGACGCGAAGGGAACTTCATCCCCATCGGGACAAATGAATGGATGGATGGATGACTTCCGCAAAGCCCCGTCAATCAACGGTTGCTAATAGCGTTTGCGACTTTCAGTGTGGCGCTCCGAACGAGCGATATAGCCGCTGACTGACTGCCGTACTCGGAACTCAAGGGAATATCGATATTCTTTGGAATTCTTCGCCGAGGTTTTCGATGCCGTCTACCCGGGCGCCCGCCCGCCCACTCACCCACACCCTGCCTCGGATGGCGAGCTATCTTTTCTCTTCGTGCCCCGCAAAAGTGTCAATTTGACTCTCGTTCGAGACATCAGACGGCGATCCCAAGAGACATGCTTTTTGGAGAAAAAGTAAGAAACTTCGCATTTCGACCCTCACTGAGACCGGTCTGCGCGAAACGTTCGGAGTCTGGCGCGAATGGCTCGAGAGAAGAAGAGGACCCCTCTGAAAGAAAATTTCACCTCATTGAGGGAATCCGCGCTACGGACGATGATCCTTATCTTTGTTTTTCTCTCCGGGAGCAGGACCGAGAACTTCTGCAATGACCCATTATTCACCCGTCTTCGGATATATAATTTCAAGACGAACTCATTCAAATCATCCGCGCGATTAGCGCTGAACTCTAAGCGCAGTGTAGTGTGTAGTAGCTGCTTGCCCGAGAGGACAGCGGCTGGCTGGAAATGAGCGAATCGAAGCAGGAACTCAGCGTAACGGGTACGGAGAAGAAACGGACGGCGGACGGAGAATCCGGACAGAGCGTTCGATTGAGGAATCGCAGAACCCGATGTCCTGCTCGCCCCTCTCGTTCTGCTCCCAGCAATGCCCTCTCTCCATCTTCTCCCTTGACTTCTCGTGATCCTCAATCAGATGCGTTGAAGTGGAAGAAGACGCGCCGCATCCAATCGGTGAGTCTGTCTGGGCGTCGTTGTCGCTTCGTTCGGCAGTCCGTCCATCTGTCCGCCTGCCCGTCCATCTGGTTGCGGGTCGTGCGTTCCATATGCAAGCGCATGCGCATCTCGTTACACCTTGCCAAACCTCAGCGAACGTACCACGATCGCTGGAGCCTGTTTTCTCCCGACGGAGGTAGCGCGCAGAAGGGAATACGAAGAACAAAGCGAGAGTTTGCCTCAAACCATCGATTCCGCGAACACCTCTATCTTCATTCGCTGACTGATGAACAGATGGACGGAGCGAACGAGAATCTGACTTCGACTGACTGGGTCTCCGTCTCGGGGAGCGGCACGGGAAATTGCGACGGCGAAAACGTTGCTCAAGTAGTCCTGTCTCGCGTCATCGCCCGCTCTCTCGCGTTTCGCCCTGGATACGCAACGGTGACACGGAGGAGAACGTCACGCGGATTCCAGAGACTGATTGGAATTTGGATCTCATTTTGTTCCGTGTGATCCGCCGCCGACCGACGCGGCTCGTGCCGCACGACGAGCAGACAAATTCATGCTCTTCTAATTGAGTGTTGCGCGATAATCGACGTGTCTGTTGGCATTCGACCTCGTGGTTGGCGCGAGGTCACCGCAGAAGAACCGTCACGCGCGAGCTGACGGTTCGAATGGGAGGCGGCCATACGGGGGAATTATAGCAGGCAGCCAAAAGCGAGAACGACAGAGGAAAGTGTGATGATACGATGGAGCAGCCGCCGTAGAAACCGTTAGCGGGAGCATGGGAAGAAATAACGAAAACTCTTCTTTTCTTCGCTTCATCCAAACGACACGCTGTTCCGTAGATTCGCTCAGTCGGATTTAAAATACGGGACATTCCGAGTCCGTCGTTGCTCCTCACATCCACGAGGCCATACGTCGTGTGTTCTATGGAGCATACGCTCACTCGCTCAGAGCTCTAATCCATACGAGATTGAGACTGAAGCTTCCAGGACTGCCGTTGGCTGGAATGGCCTTGTGAATATGTATCTGGCGCATTATAGTCTTGAGAGAGTCAGCTTCAGGTAGGGCTTTGAGCAGACGACGCTACCGGGCGGGTCATGAGGGTCAAACGGAAAAAACCTTTCCGAGATTCGCACGAGCTCCAGGGGATGCCATACATCCTCAGTACGAGCACCAACGCAATATCTTCTCATGTACGCTCGCTTTACACCAAAGGACCAGATTTCTTTATCGATGCGAGCCTCGCCGAGGCGCATAAAGTCGAAGAGGGATTTCCTCTCAGTATTTTGGAAAATCGATCCGACCAGAGAGCATCCAAGTCGAACTTGCTATCCGAACTCTCGAATGGGTTGACGCCGGCGGAAATTCATCTCGGTCCCGTCTGAGGACGCAATCGTGACTGCAGATAAACTTCGTCGGCATGAATTCTCAAGAAGAGGGCCTTGCGAGACATGTCTACGATAAAGAGCCCACCGTACCCATGGTCACGTCTCAGGGGTCTCCGAGACGGGCAGACCCTCTCCTCCGATCGCTCGCATGCTTCTCGAGAGGAATAATTTGCAATTATGTAGTCCTGGACGGGGCTGAGGGGAAAGTCTCATCAGCCTCCGGCCGGTCCCTCATAAGGATAAATGCGATCCACGAGACGTCTCCAGCAGTGTTCGGTAGGGGGTCTTCGAATCAGGTTTCTGCCAGAAAATGAAGGGAACCCGTATTGAGAATTAATTCCAGGAGTTCTCGCTTGCTGATCATCCGACATTCTCCGAAGTCTCGGAATATCGTCAACCGACTTAGAGAGCGAGCGATAATGGACTGGGAGCGAGGACGGACGTGGGAGTCCGTCCTCGATTTCCCGGCATCGCTAATTCTCGTGAACAACTCATCTTCGGGTGCTTAGAGTAGAGTCCACATATCGAGCGAGGTTCCCGGTGGATTCGCGGGATCGGCCCGAGTATCCTATTAGTTTCCGGTGGAACATGCTCTCTAATCCGAGCAATCCGTCGTGCCCTTGCGGATAGGTTACACTTTCAAATCAAATCATTCCCGATCGGAAGAGCGACTTCAGAGTAGACACCCTCATGAGGCAGCGGGCATAGATTGAGAGATACAATACTAGGAAGATGATTTGGGATCCGAGACTTCCGCACATCGACCTCAGAGCGTCGCGTCGAACGAATGCGGCGCAGACGCTCGGTATGCTATCATATTCGATTAGAACGGAAGCTTTCCGTCTCGAGGGTCCGGGACATGATCGATATTCGATATCGCGAAGAATCCCCAAGGTGTCGTCCCGTGTTGCGTCAGGAAAAAATTAATTTTATCACTCTTACCGCAGCTCAAGCAAGACGGGCACCGGAACCTCACTGTCACCGATGCCGGCCTTGGGTCGAGTCGTCGAGAGGGGTCGCGGCCGAAAGAGCGTAACGGAAAGAAGACCTGTGAAATGCTTAGTCCGAGAACATAATGCTCATCCCCGATGTACCCATCACTCTCTCATGAAACACTCTGAAGAAGAGGTCGGCGAATGTCATCCGACGTGCCGAGCTGAGAACGCCGGCCGGCGCCCTCTCTCCCCACATGCGCTGGAAGGCAGGTGACGGAGATCGACAAAGGGACAACTCATCCAGCCAAATTGTTTCCCGATAATGGAACACTTCTCTCGAAGAGACGGCTGTCGATCTACGACACGCTACGTTCTTTCTCCTTGTGGAAAGTACGCACTTCCGACCTTAGAGTTTTCCAGAGAGCTCTTTCAATCGCCCGATCCGTGTGAATGTCCCCAAGTGTGAATTTGGAGACGATGACGTGAGCCTTCGCACCTTAGGAAGTTTTCTGTATGAATAAATCTCATGTTTCGAGAATGTGCACGACCTCCCAGAAGATTCCGCAAAATCTACTTCTCTTTCGCGGGGCGTTCGTCTTGTCGAAGGCGCGGCTCGGACCTGCGTGAACGAATTTCAGGGGCGTTTCGTGATGTTTCCACTGTCGGAGGACATTCCTCGCCCCTTCTCGTCCTCATCCATTGCTCGATCATTCCTTACGCGCTCTCTGATGAGGGAGCAGGATACGCAGCCGTATTCGGAAGACCGGTGTATGCGCCGATACAGAATCGGCTTGTCAAGGAGTGATTTGAATAGTTTGAGAAATAAAAATGGTCTTCGAAGTCCAACTGGAGACAGAAAACTGCAGACTACTGGACGGAGGCGAGAGATCAGTCGAGAAGCTCGGCGAGAGCGTCGAGCGAGCGAAGCAACGAACGAATAAGTGAGTGAGCAGAGCGCCGAGTTCCCTCGAGACCCTTTGAACGGAGAAGAGGAGCCGAAACGTTCGCAGAGGAGGAACGTGCGAAACGGTGATGGCTTCCAGTAAGAGACTTTTGCTTCGGCCTGCTTTCTTCTTTCTCGCCGCCCACCGCTATTCCAACAAGCAACGCCTTCGAAGCAGCCGTCGCCGACCGTCCGAGCGACCGACGGCGAAGGGTTGCGGAAATTTTGAGGAGACAACTGAATATTCCAGTTCGTGCGGTGTCTAGTTATCATCAGTGAAATAACGGCCTCCAAGTAACAATACACACTTAGGCCGGGGTCAGCTCGACAGAGAAAGAGGCACCGCCGCTCTTCCCGGAGAACTGACAGAGCCCTGTCGGGTCGGGGGCCACCTTGTATCCGATGTTTCGTTGCGAAGACAAGCTCGCGTGCGATAGATCTCGAGTTGCATTGGAGAAAAAACTTCTGGCGAAGTAATAATGATGAGCAAGGGCTTTGGTAGCGAGAAAGTTGCAAGGCGACTGTGGGAAGAAGTATTTCGTGAGTAGGCGCGTGGACGGGCGAAAGGGCACGCTCGGCATAATCGAGGCACGAGGAAAAGAGAATACCGTGACCGAAAAAATGCTGAAGCTCATCGATGCCAAACCAATGCATTGTCGCATCTTCCGAGGCTTGCCGGCAACGTTCGGCTCGGGTTGGACAGAGGGCGCTGTGGATCCGCTCCCTCAGGAAGTACAGCGAGAACACGGGGGCATCCAGACGTGAGAGCGCCTTGTTCAAGAGCGGTCCCCACTTGGTGAACGTGGCGAGCCGGCGAGCGCGCCCTCTTCTCGTTCCGAACCAAACACGTGCGTATTCCTCCGACGCTGAGATCGTCAACTCGACCATATCGAGTTAAGCAATTTCAGGCGGCGGTTCTCGTGCGACTCATCGCTCAAGACGAACACTCTTGAAGTAGATTGACGCTCAAAATTATTGAGGTTTTTTCCGACGTGTTCTCCCATCCGTATCGTGTCGGGAAGAGAAACGACAGTGAAGTGACAACTCGTGTGGAGTGAATATGCAAAGTGTATCGTGACAGCCAGGGCCGATTCCGCACCGTCCTTCTCGGCCAGAACAGGATACGTACAACGATGTTCACGAGGACGCTAATCCTCCTCTTCTCGATGGCCATCGCCATCGATGCCGCCGTACACGCAAAAGGTTCGAATAATTCGGCATTAGGTTCCTAAATCCTCTGTATGGAGCAAGGTCAAGAGGGAAACGAACGTCACGACGTTCATGAATCAGGTCATGATCTCACGGAGCTCCGCCTCTGGACAAGCGGATCGGACGATGGAGACGTGTTCTCCTTTCACAACCCGATCCGCTCTGTCCGTGCGTATTCCTGCTCGCCCGCCTCTTCACTTGAAGGTCGGCGCGTTCGCGTATCCCCCCGAATCGTCGGGGAGGAAGTGAAATTGAAGGGAAGGGCCTCATTCCCGAAAGTGTGAGAGGGAGGCACACAGTATAACACTCGTTGTAATAAAATCCTGACCGTAGAGTTACAAAACGGAAACATCGCGATTGCACAAGCGTGCCGCAGCGGACAAGAGTTTGCTTGGAGTCAACTCCAATGACGAGAGATCCACCCGATCCGGCCAGGTGTTGGCTGGCGGGAGAACTCGGGGAATGTCGGCGCGGTTCAGAACGACGTAAACCGCTCCTGGACATGCACCGAGCGGTGCCGGGAAACGCTGCTTGACAAATCGTCTGGAGACGTTTGCGAATTTCCATCGAATTTCGACAATTTTTCTCTTAAACAAAATCTTATGAGGAAAGACGTATGCTCCTTTTCTCCGTGGAACCGCAAGGCCTCCATTTCGCTCGGTTTTTTTTCCTCTCTCGTGCCGCGTAGCACCGCCAGCAACCGATGTCCCGGAAATGATCGATTCTTCTTGCTTCACCTATGTTATCGAAGTGTGCCAGGGACCTGAACCGAAAGCTGAATGTTCCCGTCCGCGTTGACTCTTGTGCTCGGAACAGAAATCCGTCCGATGATGAAACACATACAAGGATTTTCTTGTCCAGAATCACATCTGGAGATTCGACTACGCGCAGTAGGCGACATGGAGCGGTGCCATCATCACTGTAACGATCTAACGCGTGCAGACGGTGCCTACCGTCCGCCGACCTTGGAGGAAGGAGCGCTCTCCCTTTTTAATTCGTACGGAGTCGATGAGACCCTCGGGAATTTCCGTCCCAGAGGTGGCTTTATATCAAATTGGCTCAATGATGAACTCTTGCAGCTGACGGGCGAGCTCGCAGTAGATTCTACATTGTTGGTTAAGCGAATTCATGAGCTGCCTGACTAATGCTGACTCGCGTTGTGCAGTCATTTCGCCACAGAGCTTACGCAAGTTGTCAGAGGCTTTCTCTTAACGAACGTACAGCCAGCCAGGCAGCGAGTAAGCAACCGAGGCAGGGACCGAATGAACTAGGAGAGAATCGGTTGCCTTCTCCTCTACTACTGTCTAAGCTGCACGTCGACGGTGCCGCCGCCGCAACCGTGGTTGTCGTCTAAGAAGGGACCTGTTTGCACAAAACACGTCTCACGCCTGCGGTTGCATCCGCACCTATAAGTAACCTCTTCGCTTCATTGTCGAGCCTGTCCGACCCAAGCGAGCGCTCCGAGCTCCCTGATCGTCCGCTGGAACGAGCTGTACGCTCGAGGGCCCGGAACATTCGACCAATTGAGCGAATGAGTAAATTCTGGACGAGTCGGCAGATCATCGAGGCTCTCACGAGAATTTCCGTCGAAATCTTGATCGGGTCCCTCCGCCGCAAATCGGTCCATTGAAGTCCGCCCAGGACGATCCTCTGCTTCTTATGGATGCTTTCGATCCGATGGTGGGATGTTCCGCAATTAGCGAAAGCTTCTGAACTCTCCATAGACTTTCTTTCAGCGGCGACGTAGCTCATTACACTGCGCATGTATATCAGTGGGGCGACTAGGATATATTTTTAAATTCGACTCTTTTGTCAGTGCGAAACTTCTTGTCCGCCTTGTTGTCCCTGTCAGTGTAACTTTCTCGACTCGCATTGAGAGCAGACGTTTGGCACGGGAGGGCGTCGACTCGCCTAAATTAGATCCGCTCATGCCTTTCTTCCCTACTATTCTCCGAGCTCCGCATCTTCTTGCCTTCGAGCGCCCTCTTGAATCCTCTGTTCTTGTGGGATTGAGCTGCTTTGGCCCGGGAGAGGAGTGTCTCTCCCGAAAGGGTCCTCTCTGTCACCGATCGGCAAGGGCATGCTTTCTGTGAATTACCGGCGATGAGATGATATCCTCCAATTCCCGATCAATCCTCGGAGCTCGTTGACAGACCGGAGCTTCGAGAGATTCGACTTCAGGAACGGGGATTGGGGACTGCGGGCAGAATCGACGAAGATTACTCCTCTGAACGAGCACCCCCTCTCCTATGTAGGTACACCTAGTCTCCCTTTCGAAAAAAAAATTGCCGGTTTCCGGGAGGAATAACATTGCCAGTTTTCCGGCGGGTGTGCACCCACTGGCCCGAAAAGTCAATGGCCCGAAATCTCAATGGCCCGAAAACCCAGTGTCCCGAACGGGATCTGTCCCGAAAGCGCATTGCCCCGAAAAATTTAGAGCTTAGCGAAGCTTCTATGCGGAGATGTGGCGAGTGAGCCGCAGTGGAGACTTCTACGCCTCTCTATCTCTATCCTTAATCCTCTCTGCGCGGGCTTCAGCAGCTGACTGAATGTGACATGTGGATGTTCCGCAAGTCACTCTTGCGCGATCGTTTGTGTCTCTCGCGTCGACGGGAAGATGATCCCGGAAGAAATCGAGTCCGCTTGGGCGAATAGTCTCTACCGTGTCAACGATTTCCTCTTCGAAGTCGACAAAAAGAAGGAACAGAAACATTATTGTCGGTGCATTCGAAAAAAGTCGGACGGTTGTTCTGCTCGAATCATAGTCGTCAAGGTATAGATTCTCACTTATCCCTGATAGATAATCTAACAGATCATCGATCGTGATATTCCGGGTATACGAAGTTGAAAACGCGCCTGAGTCTCCGTTTCGCTATTCCAAGGGAGCCGATGCCGAAATTATCAGGACGTCCGGGACTCATAATCACGAAGAGGAACGTCGTGATCGCATCAGACGCGCTGCAAAGACAGAGATGAAACGAACGCTTCTGCTTCGACCGGACGAATCATGTAAACAAGTGTATCAGGAAGTCCTCGTTCGGAGTATTGCAAATCTTCGACAAGATCACGCCGCCGAAGAGATCGGCGCTGCTTTGCCGAATTTTGAAGAGGTTCGAAGCTCCTTGCATCGACAGCGAGCTAAGGTTCGACCGGTGCTGCCGTTAAGTCGGTCTGATATCGTGCTTCGCGATACGTGGACAAGAACCTTGGACGGGGAGGATTTCTTAGTCTTTGACGATGGAACCACGGACAGAATCCTCGGTTTCTCGACCGAAGAAGCTATGACGATCCTCTGTCGTGCTGACGCGATTTACATGGACGGGACCTTCAAGGTCGTGCCTCATCTGTTCGCTCAGCTTTATACGCTCCACGCTCAATATCGGGGGCAAATGATGCCGCTCGTGTATTTTCTCCTCCCTGATAAACAGAAGGAAACTTACATCCGAATGTTTACGCTCCTGAAGACCTTCGCTGTGACACGGCATATGGTTTTTCAACCTCCAAAGATGCAACTAGACTTTGAAGTTTCAAGTCTGAAGGCAATCGAAGAGTCGCTCCCAGGAACGGAAGTAAAGGGATGCAATTTCCATTTTTCTCAAGCGATATGGAGGAAAACCCAGCAGGTCGGTCTCCGAACCTTCTACGATAACGATCCGAGCATCAGGAGGTAGATCAATTATCCAGTGATGGAAACAATCCAACCATGCATATATATAAGTTTGAGCTCGGCAGCATTACTCAATCGACTCTGATCCGCAGTTTCGTCAAAGGCGTGATGGCTCTAAGTTTAGTACCGGAGCATCTCATCGATGATGCGTGGTTGGAGCTTCAGAGTGAATCTCCCACTATTGATCACGCTGCGTATGCCAAATTGGACGAGCTCAAAGAGTATGTCATACACACATGGCTGGAGAATGAGACGGTTTTTCCCCGTCGGTTGTGGAACCATTATGGGTGAGAGCTCTCAAATGATTTGTCGTGGTCCGGATGGTACTGTACGAATGATTGAGTTGCCTTATCCTTCAATTTCCTCCCCTTAGAAACTTTTGGACCGCGCACGACAAATAATATCGAAGCATGGCATAGTGCCTTGAATCGAATGGTCAAGGAAAGCCACGTGAACATCTTTGTCTTGATAGGCCATCTCAAACAGGACCAGAGCAAGCACAAGTCGGACAGACTTCTATTGGACGTCGGGCACCCTCCGAAGCCGCTGCGGAAAAAATACATACTCCTAAATCAAAGACTGGAGCGCATCGTACGACAATATGAAAACCATGAAATCACTCTCATAGAATACCTCAGACGTTGTTCGCACACGTTGTACTCCCAATGACACTCAAGTGGGCTGTAACCACTCAACTGTATCAATTCCATCGATTCAAGACGTTGGTTGTCTTGAGCCGTGGCTCTTTGTGATCCCCCTGTGATTGTACGTAATAATATGACATAATATAAGAGCGAAAAGAATGTGCTAGATGCACATCTCTGCATAGAAGCAACGCTGAGCTTTCATTTTTTCGGGCCAATGAGTTTTCGGGACAGATACCGTTCGGGACAATGGTTTTTCGGGCCATTGAGATTTCGGGCCAATGAGTTTTCGGGACAGTGGGCTGTAACCTTCCGGCGACGCGTCTGAAACTTCCGCTCCTCTGACAAAAAAGGGGAGATCGATTTTTTACCGAGCTTCCCAGAGGCCTCCCATATTAATTCGAATTTTCGTTTTTGTATCTTCCACCGTTCCTCTCCGCTTCGGCCGGAGGAAGCCTCATCTGGCTTCACTTCCTTTGCCTTGTGACGTCCTCTATACATACAATGAGCGAGATTTCCTTTACTGCAAAAGGTCTCCAAACTGACAGATGCGCATCCCTTGTTCAGGGGCCTTGCCTCGAGAGAGCTCGAAGTTATACGGTATTCTGTTGCTTGGTCCTCCATGTTACAGAATGATGTTTTTTGGAAAACATTTCCACTCCATGTATTCGAGGTAGGCTCATGTCTGCGACTAGGACAACACATGGAAATATGCCGCTAGCCTCTCGGAGCAGGAGGCCTCTTCCGCTGCTCCATGGATCTTCACAGGGAGCGACAAAGCAAATTGCCGTACGGAAACGGGAGAACCTGTTACAGTGTTCTCTATTAACGATCATTAGAATTACACGACAGGCCCGACAAGCGGACGCTGCGTTTCGTCACCAACGGTTTTTCAGACACCTGTGCTCGAGTCGGTCCTCGCTAAAGCGCGAGCCACAACTCGGACCCCGTTCGGAGGGATAGAACTTTCAAGGTCGAGTCCGCTTCCGGACATGCTGATAACGTCATGATGTCCGAGGGGAGCCAGAACTTTCAGACAGACCAGGGCAGGACGAATTCTGATCGAGACGATGGAGGGAGGGATCGCCGGGAGAATTTGCCTAGAAGTGAAAGACGAGAATTTCATCCCGGAAAGCACGCGTGGCCGAGCCGAGTCATGAGCGCTATTGGAATATACATTGAACATGGGTCACCCGATGCCCCAGGCAGCGGCTGGGCTTGACAGCGTTGAGTTACGCGGCTCCATGCCGCCCGTTCACCCACTCAACCCACCGACTCGGCAGCATCGCGGGGCAGGCCGCGCCAGTCCTCGAACTATCAAGCTTGAATTTCCGCCATTATTGCGTAGGACCAGCTCTGATACATTGACGGATCGCGCGAGAAGCGCACACTAGCCCCAGGTCGGTAGCGGGCGTGAGACAAAAGTCGGCGAGAAGGAGCCTGGAGAGATCGGCTTTTGAGCGCTGTTTTCATTCATTCGATGATGAAACGCTGCCCCGGAAGTTCAAGTGTTCTGTGGCTTTTCGAGGGGTCCCTGAGCGTATAATGTGCCTATAGGAAGAGGAATAATAGATCAGGCCCGTGCCGCTGATCCCATCGCCGATGCTGAAACAAATGCGGGTTTGGCAGAAAGAGCCTCTCGGCAGGGGGAAAGGGCGCCAGAGAGATTTATCAAAGCGACTACTGCATTGATAAATGCGGCGCTCGTCCTCGCGGTGTTCCAACGATCGTGCTTCCACCACGAAGGGTCTCTGGAACCTTCTCTCTCTTGGCTCAGGAGGTTCGTATGAGCTTGACATCCCTTCCGAGACGCCTCGGCGCCTGACCGTATATTGAAAGGCTCGGTGCAACCCGCAGACTGGGCGGATCGGGAGCCGCGCGCCCGTCCGCGCGTTCCATCGTGTTCTCGCCTCTCGGGGAGCAACCGACGAAGCCGAACTCCGGTTCACCTCCGAACAGCCTGAGGATAAAGCAAACAACAATTAGAGCCAAGTAGGCGGACTGCTCGAACGAAATCACTTCGCCGTGTGCACGCACAGCTGTTCCTCCCGTATGAGGAACAGCGGTAGCGGCGCGGCAGCGCTGGTGGTTGCGGCGGCGGCGGCGGCGGCGATAGTGGCCTAGTCAGTCAGTGCCGAGGGCTGATGAGTGCCTTACGGCAGACGAGTTCGGGACAAACACGATGTTCATAACAACGGTGCACTTGCTTGATCCTTGTTACCTTTGCATCCGTATCATTTCTCTTCGTCATTCGGGGGTCCCGGATCCGATAAAAGCTTCATAATGACGGTGATGAATGAACACGGGGGAGCAAGAACTTCCGAAGAGTTCGCCCTTGACATATGTATGTATGTTAGCTATAATTCGATTACCGCAGGCCAGACCTTGAGGGTTCATTTGCGTTTTCCTGCCGTTCTTCGTCGCGGTTCGTCAGACTCCTCAAAGTTATTCCTAGCTATCTGGTGCCGTGCATTCCCCATGCTCCCCCCCTCGTCCAAACGATAGAAACCATAAAAACCGACGAACACGCTCCGACGGATCGAGTGAGCCTACGACAGCTTATACGCGACTAGATCGCGAGCGAGAATCGTTATCGTACTACTAGTCAAATAAAAAACTGCATCGTGTAGCACACACATTCGGGAGCGCAGCTAATTTACTTTGAACACGATCCGGAGCCTCGCCAGCGCGGAATGATAGCGATGTTTTTCTGTTGTGAGTGAATAAGTTATTCCGCATCCGGAACGCTTACTTGTCTCGGAAAGACATCGTTGACAAGTGCTGGAATGGCGGTCGGATTCGACTTGATCGGGGATTGTCTGGCTCTTAAAATCCCGTGCTCTTCACTCCCCGAGAACTATCCGCTCGAGTCACGCGATGATGGGTCCACTGTTCGCCGGACCGTAATTTAGAGCATCCGACCGCGTATTGGGCTCACCATTCTCGTCGTGGTCAGCTCTATATGGTCCCTGGGAAGCAGAACGAGGGCGTTCGACAGTTTTATGTCTCCATTGACGCGCTTTTACGAGGAACAGACCGAGCGCGCGGGAAAGTTCTGCAGAAACCATAATACGTCCGACTCCATGAATTGCTCAGCTCGCATTTGAGCGATAGCTCCGAACTCGCCTGAGCTCAGTCTCCGCCGCAATCCCAATCATTGAACGAGTGTGGACCACCCTTGGGCTGAGGCCGCATTTTCTCCGACCAGTATGGGTTTCTCGCTGATTTATACGCTCATCCCCCGCGAGATGTGCGGTAAGGATCTTCTCCTGATGACAGCTTTGTTTAACAGCGGGTTTTCTGTAACAAACTGCTCGCTTGCGGAGGGAGCAGTAAAACTCCTCAATGAGCACAGACAACATTCGGAACGATCCTCCTATCGTTACGATTGCAAGTTTGCTGTGACCGACGCTGATGAGGGAGGGTTCCGCACGGCGAGCTCAAGGGAGCGTATCGAGGGAAAACCTCGGAAATCGTTGAATCAGACTCTTAATCCCGATGTTCGACAGGAATTCCGATCCGGTGAGGATCGCGGAACCATACTCGTGGAATTGCTTTTGTTTTCTGTGGGGAGAGCTCCCTTTCGGGGGAAACGAACGTCCAGGACTAAGTGTCGAACATACACTGATTCTAACAGTTCGATAGCTCTGGGCGCGAGCAGGATGTGCGATACAGCCGCAGCTGCAGAGGAGCCCTCGGACACTCGAGAGTTCGAGAGCCATTCCGAATGCTACACAATCGAGTGGCTCCGAGGAGTTCTCAGAACTTTCCGCGCTAAGTCCAAGGGTGCCGACCGCCTCATCGCCCGCAAACTCCGCCAACGAATAAGCTAGGGGTCAGCACGCAATTTTCGTCATCAGCTCCTCTCCGGATTCCGGTATTATACGCTCCGGGACTGAGTCAGCCTTTTAAGGCCGGCGCTAGTCTCCTCGGAGGACCGGTCGCAGTCACGCAGTCCCAGGCGCATCTACGAACGCGGAAGAGCAAACAACTGACCAGAGCATCTAACCACCGATGCGGAGCGCCAAGGCCGCGAGATCGTCTCTCCCGGCACCGACGGCAAAGTGATACTTTGCGTTGCATTTCCTCTCGAGCCAGAATAGAAGACACCTGCGATTGAACAAAATGCCCCGAGTTTAAATTGAAGGCCTCCGACCTCTCAAGGATCGCTGCTCACGTTTACATCGAAACGACGACGGAACGGTCAATTTCGATCTGGGAGTTCTCTCTTCGATTAGGGACTTTGTCGCAAGCGGCCCGTTCAAATGCCTTGGGGGCGTCGTCGATCCCGTGCCGGACTCGTCGCCCGCGCACTCCCGCGTATTACCTACTTATTCGCCCATTCGACTCCTTACTTAGACGTGCCGGCTAATCGAGTGGCCGGCTAGCTTACGATCGAGCTCTGGAAATCGTTTTCTTAGTTGCTCCATCTGATTGACGGCATTGAAATTCCCCGACCACGAGGATCTGGGTCGCGGCACAATTCGGCCTCGGCAAAACGAACCGCGGAGAGGGCATTCGAGAAACTTCGGCGATTGCCGCCAACTTCCTCCGAATCGCTCGGACTGCAGCTTCTCGGATCGGGATCGAGCGAAGCAAAATTTGAGTTGAGCTTTTTCAGCGGGCCAAATTCCGCATCGGCCTCCTTCGGTGCCTGACGCTACCGAAATTGCGGCGAGAAGTTCGGTGAACTTTTCCAAGTCCTCGAAGAACTCCTTCTGAAGGAGCCTTCAGCTAGAGGCTGGATCCTCCCTGCTCGACTCTATCCCTGCTAATCGCCCCCCCCCTCCCCCGATATCCGGGGCGATTCCCGGTTCTAAAGAGAGACGGAACTTCACCCGAGCCACACGACAAGCCACACGTCTCCTCAAACATGCGTATTGCACGCACCGATTTCGTGCGTGCGTGACAACAAAATGACTGTGTACTCCGTAAGATTCACTCTTGACGTGAAGCTTCCCGTTGCACACCCGAATCGGAACGTAATTGCAGTTGAGAGTTTTCCTCCTCCCCGAGGTGGAGTGCTCAGGCCTGACGTCTTCCTTCGGTTTCAACAGGCCCACCATATTTCGCCTCTACTATTCCTCAATTTCCTGGCTCCCCGAGCACTCTGTGGTAGAATTTTCGAGACACCTCTAAAAAGCGCGTCGTGGATGCTGACTTTATTTTCCAGCGCCGGCTTGAGAGGCGACTCATTTTTCTTTGTCAAGTTTCGAGAGAGATAGTTTATGAGGAAATTCGAAAGGTGAGTTTCCGTTGCGGCTTGTTTCCCCCTTCCGGCGCTCAGAGTACGGTTTACTCGACGCGAATGTGAACTGGGTCATCGACCTCACCGTGGAAGTGCAGCAGAGCTGACCCAAACTTCGGGTCACATCTTGTGCCTGTTCTGTGCGACGAGCCGCTCAAGAGGTCGTGTTCCCTTGCCTCCGAAGACAAGCGACGAGCACAAAAATATTCGCTCACCATCGACCGCACAATTATAACTCCAAAAAGTTGAGTCGCATCACCTGAGAGGAATCACGCTTTCATCGCGGTCGAAAATTTCTTTTTCCGCTCTGTGAGGTCTTCGTCTGCCCAGAAGCCGAAGGGTGTCTTCCGATGGGGAGTGGAAGGACCCATATCAAGAGTAGACTCGAATTAAAGCCTCCTTTCTATAGAAAGAGGAATCAGTCCGAACGCGTAGACGCGTGAATTCTCGTTTACGGCGCGGTGCTAGTCTTCTAGCAAAAGCGGGAGATCAAGTAAGTTTAAATTCGTTTGAGCGTAGCACTACTAAAATCAGGCGACACTGAACGGAAACTCCGGGGAAATCTTCAAAAACGAACTTGGGCAAGCGTTTAAAGAGATAAATCCATTGAAAGCTACGCTCGACGCTCCCTTCCTCCGAAGGTATCAGAGTCTCTCGCTCCAATAGACTTTTGGCTAGGGCACAGCCGCTCTCGAGCATCGACAAGGCCTGACCTCGAGGACTACCTACTTTCTACCGCTGTCTTAACCCATTTTCTCCTCTCGGCGCTCTGGAGGGCACCAGTTCACCATGCAGAAGGAAAGATCCCGGATTTTATTTGGGCGACAGTCCGAACCACAGAGAGATGCGGCAGCAGAACTTTTATCGAACAGCGAATGTGGATGCGCGGGAAAAGGCGGAACGATTCCGTGTTCCATCATTCCCCTGTCGAGAGGTATGGCTTCCGGAAATTCCTCGCATGAGAACTATTGTGAACTTGTTTCCAATGTCGGCGGATCCCAGAGTGGGGAGCGCGTCTGCTCTCCTCGCATGCGACCATTTTTCGACACGGGGGGATCGCTGGGGAACAGTAGACGGAGAGCAGTCGCAGGATCGGAATGGGTTCGGGCGTCGCGTCGCATCAAGCCGGCACGGCAAGGTTCCGGTTCCGATTTGACTCGCAGATCGAGAGGGAGTTTTCGCGGCACAATCAAACAGATCCAACACTGAGATTTCCGATCGTTTGACTTCACCTTGTGTGTCTCGGCCGCTCCGGATTTCGACTATAACCGCCCAAGGTCAAGGCGGACGCAGCATTCGTGCTTGATTGCAGAGTGTTGCTCGCTCATGGAGAAAAAAATTGTCTTCCCGACGCCGTCGTTGTTGCTGCTCCTCCTGCTGCTGCTGCTGTGGCTGCTCGTGATGGTGGTAGTCATCGTCTTCGCAGTCGTTGTCGTAGGTGTTTCCGCGTAGCAGGTCCGGAAAGGTGGGAGGGAGCCGCGAACCCAAATTACGCGGTTTTCTCCGAAAATGAAGCTGCACGGGACAGACAGACGCGAGCTCCAGCCTGGATGGTGGGCTGGCGTCCTGGCTGATTGTATGTATACTCCTTCGCTCCCCGACACATCTAGGGATCGTGTAAGCAAGCGGACACAAAAGGCAAATCGTTCTACCGGTATCAACGTCCTTGTAGTTTCGTGTGTGTCCGTGTGCGAATAGCGGCGCCGCCGCCGTTCCAATCGCCGCAGGCAACGGACTCATAATGGGAAAACGGCTAACATCTAACTCCCCTTCATCACTGGCTTCCGCCCGCTGAGACTCCGCTGGAGAATTTACAACGCAACGAACGAGGCGAGCGTGCGAGGCATCAACGCAAGTCAGTCGGCGAGTTCACTCGTCGTGCTCTGTGACTACACATTCCTCCCGGTCGATCTCCTGCGAACAAAACGAGTTTGAGGGAGGGCCAAGAGAAAAGAAGGAGCGCTATCATCGCACACCTAAAGCGACCGTAAGCAAGGCTCGGCCATAATAAAAGCGTTTTTCCCCATTCTCATGTAAGCGATGATACGCTCCATGGGAGCTCGCTGTCCACATGACGACAAACTCTCTTCTAGCTGCGAGCGGAAAGAATTCTCCTCCGAGCGTGAGAGCGAGCGAACGAGAGCAGCTGAGGGGGGGAGGAGGGGAGATACGGAAGCGGGGACCGGTTGCGTGATTGAGTGACTGAGCGTGAAGCCTCCCACGTTCGGCCGGAGTTTACTCAGTCAGTGGCGAGATACGTGAAGGTTGACCAAACGATTCCGACCGCTATTCATTTGCTAACTCGTGTCGGAGGCGTACATATTATTCTCGCCCTCGCTGAATCTGTTCCTTCGAGTCCGTGAGCAGACTACGGTCACGTTCAGCTCATCCGTCGTTTTGCGTCGACCGCAGTGATGTCGACTCCGCATGTAACAGCGCGCAAGAGATCTCCGAGCGAATGAAAGCCAACATCGAGCGAACCAAAACAATCTCAAAAGCATTCCCCTCTAATGCTGACACTCGGATACGCGCGCCGTTCTTCGGCGTGGCTACGTCGCGTCGCCGTCTTCCGCGGTTTTCTTCGAAGCACGGCGTTTTGCAAAAGCGATACGTGAGCTCCTCACAGTTGCCTTTGATCTCTTAGTGGTTGACAAACTTCGAGCGTGACGTCGAGGGCTCGAATTCGCTGCGAATGCGGAGTCTGTGGCGGCGTGGTCACGCCCGACTGAATCCTTCGGTTTCGAGAGGACTCCGCATCGGCTGTCCGATCTGTCGACGGAGAACGGAAAAAGGGCGCTTGTTCAGCTTTTGCTGTCTGCGGAACCGGTTTGGAAAGATTAAAGGAACAAACTCAGGCGAATGCTGCGACGAATACCGCGTTCTTGCTCGATGCTCGACGGCGCCACTCCGTTCTGGAGAACTCGTGAGAAAGTCGAAGCCCAGAACACCACACCTTTAATGAGTTTAGATAATCATTAGCGGATTCCAGACTGACTGACTTGCTGGCGCGCAGGCAAGCAGGCCGAGCGGCTTCCTCGCCCGACTGCCGACTACGACCATGAGGGGATACGTTGGTCGTCTCCACAGCCCCGCTAATGATTGAATCATATCATGTGGAATTTTTCTATTGATTCCGCGTTGATTGCGCGCTTCGAGAAGCTTGCATGTACGTATGTGCATCTGCTCGTTCGATTCATCCATCACAGCATCCGACTGGCGTCCGCGTGTCCGCTAATCAGCGATTCATTCCCCCGGTCACAGATTCTGCTGAAAGTCGATTTGTTCGGCATCTAATCCGAATGCTCGTTCGTCATTTATTCGTCTCATCCATGCGTGGATGTTACCTGACCGACTGCTGGCTTCGTATGGCGGAACCCAGGGGAGGGTTCAACCCTCTGGACCGCTCCACGTGGAGAAGGACTCCGGGCAGCGGGAGAATGACCTAGGTTCCGCTCGGAAGGGCCGCGACGGCTACTGAGAGAGGAAATCTTCAAAACATTCATCTTGGTCCACGGGAGTTCCGTCCCATGTATCTGTTTTCCTCGTGTCCTGAATTAGCAGTGGGCGGATCAAGCCAGTGGGCGCTTTTCGGTGGAATTCGCTGGACAGCGCACTCGCCCGAGTCGGCAGTCGTTTCGAGCCGAGTAAAAATCAGAATTGCATTCAGCCTGGATTCGGGTTGGGGAACTGACCACGGAACATTTTTCCCCGCTTCCGTGACTTCGGAGTTATGAGATTCTGCGCTGTGAGAGCTCCTCCGCCTGAAGTGAGCGTAACCGAGGATATCTCTTGCTGACTGAGAGAAGCGCTCAATTATGTAAGCACGCGGTCGTATCTGAAATTCCGGAAGAGGGAATATTTTTCGAACAGGGCCACTCCACGAAAAACAAACGGACGCAGGCAAATCGCTCAAGGGGGTAGGGAGGACACCGAAGATTTCTCCCGGCAGAGTGGGTCGATTTTCGCTCGGGACGAGGTTTCGGATTCACTACCAAACAGGAAATTTCCGACCTCCAACTGTTTGCACAGTCAACGACGGAAAATGATCGCTGGCCGCAGCTATGTATGAGGTTCAAACCCTGGCTGTGCTCCCGGAGGAAATAAATACATTGAAGCTCGAGATGGATAAGTTTGAGTGAGACGTGGGCTCAGCCATTTTTTCAATACGATTCCGAAGAGAACAAGCGAAAACGCTGCCCTCTGAGATCAGTGACGGCTCGCTCCGGAGCCATGCCGAGCAGCAAGAGCAACTCGGCGTGTCTTCATCTATCTTCATCGTAGCCATCGTCTTCGGAGTTGATCTCGCGGCTCATCGGTCTGTTTCCTCGGCGCAACCGCTTCTCTCAAACGAAAACAAACTTCTCGGCTCATCTTGAATTTTTTTCCAACTCTGACCTCCGCCCCATCGTGATCCATTCGCCTGGCGCTGCTAACGATATCACTATCAAAATATGGATTCGTCCTGACGAGAATCCCCCGTGTGTTTTCCGTAGATGGAATGAATTCGTTCAGAATCGAGAAGAGGTGAATCGATGCGGGAGAGACCATTGGGATCCGCTCCCTGTTGTAGCGAGACGTTCGGCGAAATAGAGTCCCACGTCCCGCATAGGTGAACCTTAACCGCTCGCGTTTGCTACTTTGTATTAGGTTCGTACCTGCTTAGCTCTTTTAGCTATGGGGAAACATCCGCTCACGGAGGAGCGAAACCATCCGCCTGTATCCCCAAAAGGTCAAGTGCTCTTCTTCAAAGAGCAGACAAGCGCATCTGGCGGGGTACAGGTATTGCGATCCTTTTGACTAACGCAGGGGGACAACTTTTGTCGACAAAGCCGGCTCAACAATGTGGCCGCTTGTAGGCTCGGGTCCTTGCAGTTTGAATCCATCGTCTGCTAGAAAGCTCCGGTGTGGGACCCCTCTTAGACGTTGTATATAAGATCCGTGGCATAGGGGGATGGTGTCCTTCCCCCTCTGTTCGAGATGGTTTCCTTAACGGTGTGTCCGAATGTCCTCGAGTTCATCTAAAATTTCACCTTCTCCAGCCCCCTGCCGGTATGAGTTCCAGTTTCTGTGTTTGACTGCCTCATGCTCTAGAGCCCCAGCAAGCCGCTTAGAGTCTCTTTTGTGTAGGTGGACATCGAGGAGCTCTGAAAAAAGAGAAAAGCATTCGAAGAATCGAGCTTGGCAGAAAAAAAATACCCGAGTCAACTGTGAATGAGTGAAAGGCAACTTGGGACCGAGTGTTTACAGCTTCGGAACGGCTGAGTCCTCACCGACTTAGCTGAAGCCTGGCGGCGGGTGTTTGTATTCCGTCGTGAATAAAACACCTCACCTGACACCTCGACGCTTCCTTTCAAACGATTCCCGATTCACGAGTCGTCACTTTCTCGCGTCCTTCACGCTGTTGCAGCGCAACCTCCGGCCTTAGAAAGACCGCGCGCAGCGACACCGAGGGCTCGGCTGCGGGGCTCGTCCGGCGAAGACCCAACACCCCACCGTTTTGATACTTTATGATGAATGATGAAATTAAATGGATGAGAGGGATCGGGCCCAGAGGGGACGAACGAAGATGCGGTTGCGGCGATGATAGGAGACGAGTCAACGGAGGAAACACAAAGATAGATTTGGGGAGAGAGTGAGGGGAACAGCAGAGACGGCGACAACGCCAACAGAAAAAAAGTACGTTGCTTCCGTGACCTCCGCTGATGGGAGCTTAATGGGAGACGCAGATGGTGCCTGTGACCGCCGCCGCCACCGCGCACTCGCTCACACGCCCGCCCGCCCGCAACCGGCTCTACTGGCTGGAAATGAGAGAGCGAACGAGCTCACCGACTGAAGTCGCTTTTGATTGTCGTCTGATGGTTCTTTGTCTTGTGATCCTATTCAAATAACAATGATGATAATAATAATACTACGGCTGCTTATCCCGCTTCTGCTCCCGCAATAGATTCTCATTTCCCGCCGGAGCGGCGGCTGGTGTCGTGATGCAAGCCCGATGAGACTCTGATGCAATCCGATGGACGCGCAATGTTGTTAGAAAACAAAGCGACCCGGCAACCGAATCGACCAGTCAACGAACTGCGGGCGAACAGCAGGACAACCGACTGGCGAGACAACGCAGCGAACTCAATGAAGAATCGAGTGTCTCCGAGAACGGAGCGAGCGATTGTCGCCACAAAGCAACGCCGCGCAATTTCGCTGCGGCGGAACGGCTCGAAACGGAACAGTCAACAACAACAAAAACCCTGCCGACGGAGGAGGAAACGAGCGCTCTGGAGAGATTTCCGAGAGTGCGGGAGAGATTTAAAGGCGACCTTCACGCCGGTGATACGTTGACATCCCGCTGAGTAGGCAGAAAGCAAGCTGCTGAAGATCGTCGTCTCGCCGGACCCCGAGCAGGTGGGCAATAGTTACCAATACCCTATCGAATGAGGCCGGATCCGAATGACCAGATTCGTCGGCCTCTTTTTCCCTGGGCCATAGAGTCGGCTCACCTTATCTGTCCAACAGCTTGGATCCACCAGCTGGCCTCCGAAGGTCTTCTCGACCACCGTCCTGTTGACGATGTTTTGGGTGGGTAGGTTGGTAGGCTTTCCTCCTCAGGGAGCTCGACACTGCTGCTATTCACGATGAGGTATTAGCTCGAGGTTTATCAGGATTTCTCGCTCCGGGTTTACGATCGCCGAGGAGTCGATGCTCCCAACAGGACGAAATGAACTTTCCACCGGATCCATGCCGGTAGTTCCTCCCATGGAAGGAGCAGATATTTGAAACGGGTTGCCAGTCGTCAAGTCGAAATTGGTCGCTACAAAGGTTAATGGCTAAAGTGCCACTGTAATGGAGTTTACTTGTTTCCACGGAAAGCGGAACCGACTGACCGAGGAGAGGGTCCGAGCCCATCCGCTCCGTTCCGCTGCGGGCTACCTAAAAATCTCGAACCGAGGGATACACACCGGCTCGACTACGGAGCGGAGAGGACTAGGCGGATTAAACCATCACGTTGTAAAGTTGGCGAGCCCTTACAGAAAACTCGTCGATCTCGAACAATCTGTCTCAGAGTAGCTAAAGAAATAATTGTCTGGGTGCGACTCAATTAGGCAGCCAAGTCCGTAGGTTTGTAATATTTTACGATTTCCCATCACCAGCCTTAGTTTTTCTCCTCGAAGTGGGAAGATCAAGTCGCGGAGCTTGGTGTGACTTCGCCTCCACAACGGTTGCATACCAGAATGACTGAAACGGAAGAACCTTGGACGAGGATTCGGAATGGACAGCTGATGAGAAGCTTTGACGGGGATGATCTCGTCGCTCAGCGATTAATCCTTACACTGTGGAGCAACGAAACGAGGAGCATCGAAAAAATCTCTCGGGAAGATCCGGGGCAACGACGTGACGGAATCATTCTTCCTCAAGATCGAAGGTTTCTGGTTCTCCCCGAACTGGCTCGCTCTCCCGTGGCTCGCCACCTCGAGTTTTGCGTGAGAGCGTTTTTTCGGCGTTGAGACGCGAGCGAGCTTGCGACCGACCGGCGGGCCGGTTCCGCTCGTCGACAAGAAACACTCAGAAGCTGCCGAAGTCATATATGTACTATACTGTTCGTCTCAAGTCCATCCTCGAATGTGTCGAGCTCCTGTTGGTGCGACAGTTCAATGAACGGAAAATACCACCATGAGAACTGAAGCCGAGAGAAGGATCATAACGACGATTATTATTCTCCACCTCGGCCAGAGAGCTCACAAGTCCCGAGAGGAACGATCGCCTCGGTGAGAAACAATTGAGAAACTTCTAAATGATTGATCGTCAATCTTTGCCGGCGCGGCGCCATTCTGCCACCTTCGCTGCTCCCATTGCAAAAACTGGACTTCTTCGCCGCGGATCGAATACGCCCAGGCTTGGAGAGGGTGCGACTTTTGTGAGTTTGGGATCGGTCAGACTGATTTTACGCAAAATTAAGATGAATTGGCCGGGGCTCCAAGCAACCAGACCAAGCCCACAGGGAGAGCTTTAACACCCCACCCTTTCCAAACTAATATTGGCAAACTGGTCGGCAGGCAGGCAGGCCAAAACGAACGAACGAGTAAGCAAGCGAGCTCGACCAATCTCCAGCCGACTAAGCCAGTTAAGACGAACGAGACTATCAGCGGAGCTGGTCCGATCGCCCGACCCGTCGTCTGCCCGTCCGTTCGTGCCCCATTGGCCCGCAGTGCCAATGGCACGAGGAAGCGGCGCGGCGGGATCTTCGAAGTATCGATGTTCAATACCCGGAAGCTCTAACCGGATGGATGTTCTCTGAAGTGATCTTAAGAAGAAGAAGAACGAGGAGAAGACAGACCCGAGGGACAGCATGATTCTTGCCTGCACTCTCATCCACCCACCCGCCTGCCCGTACGCCTACCGAGCGGCCGGCCTGCCTGTCTGCCTGTTTGCCGTCCGCCCTGCCTCGCTCCCGACCTCTCAAGAGGAATAGCAGCAGCGACGACATTCATAGCGGAACGGCCCGAGGAGATACGGGTCAGGAGGCATTGCCTGCGCGATTCCGTTGTTGAGCGCTGCTTCCGCGTTCCTCTGTCTCTCCACGGTTCCTTCCTCCTTTCTCCGGTTTCCCGATGTTTCAAGCCTCCCGTGGATCAATCCAGCGGATGCACGTAGGTACACCTACGTTCTATGTGTTGCACCTCGGACGCTCGAAGGAACCGGGGTCCGGGTCTTTCTGTCAGCGCCTTCTTATTCCCGCTCCTGCGAGCAGTCGGTCCCGGTAGAAGTCACATTGTTTGTATGCAACACAAGCGTTGCCCACCTCCTTAGTCCCTCCACGTTTCGCTCCTGCGACAACCGGTGAGCAACGAGCCTGTCTCTTCGGCAGGTAAGAGGCTGAATGACTGCCTCGATGGGTCGGTCGGTCAGTCAGTCAGTGGCACACTCGCCCCATGTCCGTCACGAGCTGGTGCTCCAGCAGCAGAGAAAGGAACACGACGTAGCCCACAACAGCGGCACGAGCCGGGAATAGATAGCGATGGAAAGGTGCCGGACATAGGAACAAACCACGGAGAGCGTCGACAACATCTGCTGGATTCGGGAGAGTTTTCGGTTCGAAACTTTTCCATGTGGTCGGTCTGTTCGCTTCCCGTTCGTGTGGGTCTCCGCTCAGCAGCCTGCCGGCTCGTGATGTCACGGCCAAATCAGAGGTCTGCGTATACTGAGAAAACCATCACGGCGAGAATTCCTCTTGCATTCATCGATGCCTGGATTGTAGTCACGCAAAAAAACTTGTGGCCTGAGAAAAACAGCGATTGTCGATCCCGCCCCAGGCGCCGGCGTCGATTGTTCTGCGATGGTCAATCGCGAGCTCCGGGCTTCGTCTCGGTATTGGAGACGGGAAACACGGAAGACGGAACGAGGGTGGAACGACGATTCGCCCCCACTAGGTCTCGGGGAGCCCATCACGATTATCCTAGGGGAGAAAATGAAAGCTGGGAAAAGCCAAGCTGCAAGGAAGGACTGAATATTCGGAACTAAGGGCAAGTAGCAGGCTGGATTACATCACGGGCCGTTGCCACCGTCGGCGTCGTGCTGCAACATCAGCGACTCCACCCGCAAGACCTGAGGGCAGCGGCTGCCTGAGTGGGTTTGAGAAGCGTGTGAGCTCGCGTGCGGATCGCGGGCCTTGCTTGCGGGTCGCGCCTTGATCTTTCACGCGCACCACAGGTCACGCCAGACTCGTTAGCGAGACGATTGACCCAGAGCTGTAAGCCAGGGATAAACTGGGCAGATACGCTTCGTCGTTCGATGAGTCCACTTTGGCTGGTCGGTCGGTCGGTCCCGGACGGGCGGGCCAGCGAGCGAGCGAGCTGGCGGGTGGCCGAGTGGGTGGGCAAGCGAGCGACCAGAGGCTCCGTCCTGCTCTCCGGTGTTTCCCAAGTCTCGGCTCGTTTTTACAAGTCGGTGGATGACGGTAGTCGCAGTGGCAGAAAGTTTCGGCGCACGAATGAATAATTGCAGAAATAATTCTTTGTCCCGATCACGTTGCACGCGCACATACCCCTACGCCTTACAAGTATCCTGTAGAGCACCTCCCCGGAGAAATAAGTATGCAGGAGACATTCCCACGAGCCGTGCGCATCGGGACGTGCCGGAGCATGATCCGAGAGGCAAATTTGGAAAATTTACAAGCGACGTCTCCGAATTCCGATGTCTCTAGGAATCGTTTGTGGACGGAATACCTCGTCCTCGGCCGGGAGATTTGGAACGCTTCCCAAATGTTTGATTTACAAGTCTGCGGTTGAATTTGAAGCCAGCCAAATGGACTATTTCACACATCGAGCACGATAAGCGTAAGTTGAACAGCAGAGAAAACGACCACCCGATAATCATCCCAGTCCTCGGTGGGGTCTTTTTTCGTCGTCGTCGTCGTCGGAGTTCGCCCGCTGAATCCAGCTCCCTCTCGCGCTGGGAGAGGGGACTTGATTGTTTTTTAAATGAGTTTGCCGGCTCTATCAACTGTTGAGCTCATCACTATCGGGTGAATGAATGGTGGCAGCCCGCAACGATGGGCTGACGACCGTCACGCGAAAACTCGTGATCACCCGTCACGGCGTGAGCTGAATCGCTGATAGATTCGCGGCAACACCTCCTTCATTGAAAATGAGCGCAACTTTGCTCCACTGGTGCGGTGAACGCAGCTCTTCCGTGTCGCTCGCCCTCTGTCGTCCTTTGTGAGCATCACGACAACGACGACGACGACGATCAGGCTGAACAAGTGCTTCGGGACGGACAAATGCGAGTCACTTGATAAGTGAGCCAGGCTTGATTCGTAGCGAAGCGCGTGCTGCATGCCACCTACATACATATAAGCCCGAGCGTGAAATAACATGCTGGTGTCGGTGAAAAGGATGGCCCCACTAGGTGGGAGTCTGGTTTCTGCAGATTCAGCCCCGTCGCTCCTCTTGCTAGAGCTGCTCGTATATCGGGTGTCCGAAGACGACGACGATGACGATAACGCCGCCGCCGCCGTCCAACTTCTTACGAGCCCCCGCACGGAAAGCCGGGCAGCTCGACTGCGGACTCTTCTGCTCCTCCTTAGTCGGTGCAATAGGACACTGCGCTGGAGTGCGTGCCGTGTCCCCGCATTCCGCACCGCGGGGTTCGTCGAACTAGTTCCTCCGCGCGTCTCTCGGCGCGCCCATGTTTTGAAAATAGGACGCTCCGAACGGTCTTTCCAACCGGAGAGGAGACTCGATCGTGAAGATTATCCCGATCAGAAGTTGGCGACTCCACGCGGGGGGAGCGGCTCCCCGTCGCTCCACGGCCCCCGTCGGCGGTTATCGGATACCACACGACTCTCCAAAACATCCGAGATCGATTATTCCCTTCTAGCTCGGATACTTGCGTTCCGACTCGGTATTTTTTCCCCTTCCCCTGCGAGATCTTCCAAGCCGAAGGAACGGATGTGTACGAAGCGCAGAAGTGTTTATGGCGCTTTCGCTCGCTTTCCGCGCGCAATCATATTCCAATGAACGCGGGTAATGAGTAATTACAGTGAAGGGAAACGGGCTCTTTTGTAGAATCGTTCCGTCGAGTGCTGCCTTCGGTGGTCGCGTAATTCTCTCCTTGACCATTTATCATCGAGCGTTAGCACGCTACTGCGGCGTAACGCGAATTCACAATCGCTCCCAGCACTCGGAGAGCCACGCAAATCTAAAAACTGTTTTCTCGCTTGACAAATCGAAGTTATGATCTACCACCAATAACGCCTCGGACAGATTCCCTAAAGCCCGCTCGATGAGCTCTAACCGCGCCGGCCGCAGCGAGCGAACGCCGTCGGGAGTTTGGGACTTTTCTGCGCGGAATCGTCGGTCACGCACTTCTCAACACCGAGAAATCCGATTGCGTCAAGAAGTGCATGCGGGAAGGAGCCCATCATCATCGATTAAGGAATTCACTCGAACGGATCGAGAAAGCCTAATCGACAACGTACGATCCTAACGCTTCCCTATCCTGAGGATAAAAATCGATCGCTACGATAAATGAATAGTCTACGGGCTACGCTCTGGCAAACGCACCACGCTTCACAGCTCGCCGACCTTAACAGGTACATACATAATAATACAAGCAGCTCGACGGGCAGATACCTGAGCGGTGGAGAGGCGTGTTCCTGGAGTGGAGTCCTTGTAGCACTTTCAGCCGACCACAAGAGATGTGCTTGCTTGAATTGCCACTTATTCTATTCATGCACGCTTCGAGAGACAACAAAGTGTTGAGGATGGCTTGCTCGCAATACCTCTTATCTCTTCTCCAGAATTGAATTCCCGAACGAGGGGCGTCCGACTCAGACGAGACGAGAAGACGACAGAGGTCAGGCTCCCGCACTCTTAGATCGCTCACACTCAATTTGGACGTGACGAATTTCCCCGTTCTGCGAATGTTCCGCCCGAACCACTCTGATGCCCTTCCCTTCCAGACGCCAATACGTTTCGGTTTGACGCGCAACAGCGAAGCGTTTCGCGTCATAGCAACTTTTTTTTCTTACGTCAGGCATTGAGCTCGTTCTTTCTTCCCCCTGATAACACGGTTTCGGTAGGAGCCGCAATTTTCTCCTGATGAAGAGAATCACCCACGTCATTCGAAAAACGAGTTTCGGTCTCGACCGCTTAGAGCCACAGCGAGCGCGGAACTCGACGATCAACGTACTGACGCAACACGTAATTGTGCTCACAATAACCGAACACTTCGACGACAAGTCGGGGCTCCTGAATTCATAATCAAGTGCGATTTGCGAGAGCTCACCAGTCTTCGGAATAGAGTGACAGTCGGACACGGGGAGCATGTGAATGAGCTGATGTTGACCCAATTTTTGTCTCTCGATTCGCAAATTCCATGAGATTCTCGGCGTAATAGCGGCGGCTCCGAACGATACGACCGAGTGGGATCGCGAAAAAGCAAGCATCAAAAAAGGAAGAAGTGGATCTGTATTCTCCTGATATCTAATGCGTCGAGAATTCAGACACGTACGCTTACTCGTAGATGGTGTTTCGATTCTCTGAAGAAGAATGGTGCTCTCCTCGCACGTCTGAGAGAGCGTGCGGAAGATGGTATCGGCGGACTCATTCGTTGGAGGATATCAAAAACAAATTTACTCCGCTACATCGGAATATCTTCGCTGAGATTCCCTCGAACTCGCAATTGCCACCTCACTCAAGTAAGCCGTTTCCCTATGCTCCCCTGAGAGTCACTCAGCTTCTTAGAAAGTACTACGACGTTCATGTTCTACGTACCCTTATGGAGCAGAGGCGTTCGTTGGCGAAATCAAAGCCGGGAAACGGAACTTTTTGGCGAGCGCATCGCTTGCTCGCATTCTGTTCAGCTCACTGCGGGGACGATCGTCATAGGCCCGGCCAGAGGGACACCCACGGAGTACAGGCTGTGACTTCGGAAAGTCGCTGCCAGCGACGGACGGGGGTTACGGCTGAAGCGGAGCAGCGAAGCTCTTCAGGAAACGCGCTGAGCTACAGTCGTAGAAAGCTCACGGTCGATTTCACTGTCGGTCGGTGTGTCGATCACCCGACCGCTTCACTTGCTGGCTGGCTGGCTGGTCGGTTGACTCACTTGATCTCTCGTACGAGCCGTTGAAAGATTCGGCGTCTGTGGAGCAAGACCGAGCCCCTAAAAGCCAATTCACTACGTTACACCCCACCATTTATAACGAATCCGAATAAATTCTGAGTGCATGGACTGAGAGCTTTTTTTGAGGGATCTCCACAATCGGGGGACAAGACGGGAAAAAAATCTGGAAGACATCCACAGGGGAACCCCGCGAGCCGCTTGCCGGCTCATCTTTAGTCCATTTCCCTCCTTTGTTCGCAATTGTACACGGCTCAGAACGACAGACCGGGGACGGATGGCGGGAACACTGGTGAATGGTTGTATCAGCTGAGTTTATACATTCAGATGAGGGAAGGATGAAGACGCGGGAAAGTATGCCGAGTAAACTCCCGTGGGTGGTCTTCATTCGTCGGTCTCTGAGCGGGCTATGGTACCGATGCGGTGTGTGTCGAAGACGACGAGAGGTGTTCGTGCACGTGAGATTCCCTAGCGCGACTGCAGGGAATAGAACTCGGGAACATTCAGCATTTCCTACGTCTTCGCTCACTAGATCTCATTCGACGGTTTTCCTCCATACGCTCGGTGGTGGGTTGGTCTCATTCGAAGATCCGAGCCGACTACAACTTCTACGCTCTCCCTTGATTCGAGCCTTCGTTGACGGATCCACGCAGCACTCTCCCGGCCGTGGGACGCGTTATCGCGCACGGAGAGCGGAGCACATACGTGAGTTGATTTCCCAGCCATGGAAATCAGAAACCATCGTTAGAGACAATGTTTCCTTCCTCTTGAGAGAACACCTGCGATACCGAGTGGTATGCCGCCCTTTCTCCCCCCCCTCCTCCGCTCCTGACTGAGTATAAGGGTCTTAGGATCCATAAAAACGCAATACGCCGAACGGTTGTCGACCGGTCGCCACTGTCTGTGTGGTCGGGTTAGGATCCGGCGGCACGATTTCTGGTTTGTGGGATGACAGAGGAAGAAGTCAATATGCATTCAATATAACGTAGCGTTTTCATTCCCTCCGGCGCGGTCGTCTAGTTCCGAATGTTTGAAGAGAAAAATCTTCTGTCTGTGAACCTCGCCTGTATTAGAAAAGTATTCGACTGCGGAACCACAGGCTTGTGTGCTGCTGCCGCCGCACTTGCTGCTGTTACGGTTTGTGGTTTATTCCGCTTTTCCGTCTTCGTCTTTGTTCCTTCCAACCTCAGATACGCGGAGCAAGCACCCACCCGCCCTCCGACCGACTCTCCCACCCACCCATTCCCTACCCCCAGCCAGCCAACCAGCCAGTCAGTCAGTCCGCGTAGTCGTCCTCTCTATCTGAGGAAAGTATTAGATTTTGCGTCTTTATCTCTTACGGTGAGCACACTCTGCCCCGGTTCTTCCGGCTTGACACTTTCTCCTCCGGAAGGGACTCTCTTCCTTTTCCGATCCAGTGCGGGATCCTCCGGTTCGACACGCGATGCAAGCAAAAAGTGGGCGGAACTATCCGAGCAACCGCGATCGAAATTTATGCGGAAGAATCCCAGGTCTTCGGACGGGCTTTTCTGGATCAGGATGAGCATCGCAGGGTACACCGCACCGAGAGACCTGAAGCGTCGAACTAAGCAAGACGACATGGTTTCGTAAGCGGAATATTTTCGGCGAGTTCGTGATTGACACGGAATGGGGACTCACGACAATGATCGCATTCAAACATTGGACCGGGAAGTACTCACCGCAGTTCCGATGATATTCGTCTCCTTCCGCAAAGCCCCGAGAGATACCGTTTCGTCCGGAGAGCGAACCGGCAGGAAATTACGCTCTCGGGATGACGAATGAGATCTCGACCACAAACACTGCAACCGAACAATAAAGAATCAATCCGAGCAGTAGTGAAGAAAGGAAACAAAGCGGTCGAACGACGACGAGCCTTCGCCACGGTTTTCTGGCGACGGCGGCCGCGAGGGACTCGCGGACAGGCCGACAAGGGAACAGTCAGTGCCGGTTTCTTTCCCGTGATCCTTTTCCTTTTTCGTGCTGGAGCGAACGAGGGGAGGGAGATGAAGAACGCTCTTGAATCTTCGAAGAGCCTAGATGGACAGAAAACGAATGGCGCGACCACAAACAATGATGAAGGATGATCGCTGTTCCCGTTGTCCTCGTCGTCGATGTTGACGTTCCCACCAGTGCTTTCGCTTTCTCCCTTCCTCCTCTGTGTCTTCTCGACCGCCGAGGCGTCGTCCGAGAGTTCGCGCCAATCTAAGCTTGAAACGAGCATCGAAAGTCTCTTTTCCGTTCTCTATCGTTTAGCTAGCTTGTTCTTGCCGCTCCGTTTTCTACGGCTCCCTCTCTCGCCGTCATGTCTATCGCCCACTGCTCCTACGGCGCTTGAGCCCCCGCTCCCACTTTGTCGCAACGCTCTGTCAAATGGTCCGTGAAGAGTGGAGATCGACTATCAGCAGCAGCCGCCGCCGCCGCACCCGAAAAAAAAGTAAGAACAGTAACTTATTTCCCGTCTCGACGTTTCATCCCCAAAGTTCACTTGGCGATCTCATCCCGGGCGCGCGTTCGCACCCTTCTCCTCCTCGAGTTGTGGGATGTTTGTTCCTCTTGGCAGAACAGGATCAAACAGTTGCAAACATGTTTCCATTTGTAATTCGATCGGTTCCCGAAGGCTCCGAGTTGATGGCCCCAACTGTTGCGGCAGCGAGTTGTATTACGATCCGTACCGACGACGAGGCATTCACCTCCGCTTTCTTAATCACCGTCATTAGAATCCCCATTATATCCAGTGCGTAATAACCATCGCTGACCTCAATAGGAAAAACTTCGGTTATGTAGCTCACATTCAGACGCAGGCACCGATACGGTGCCGCGCCGTCACTGCCGCCGATGCCGATGGAGGAAATCTGATTCTCACCGATTCGGAATAAAGGGGTTCGGAGGATTCCCGCAAAAACAGCTCTTTTCGAGCGCTTCTCAATCCAATCAGTGGGAGGAGGATCACCACGATTCCTCGGCGAATCGTCAAGTCAAAAAAACTCTCCGGTCGACAGATTGGAGCAGTGAATTATGCAAGGAGCTCACAGCAGCCTCAGGGTGCTTTTCATCCGATCCGCGGTCCGCGGAACGACGTACAAACCGTGATACGAGCTCATCGGCTCGATAGCGTCGAATTGTTTCCACTTTCGAAGTGTCGACAGGGAGAACGATCTCGTTCCGACCAGGGGCTCGGGGGCACGGAATCTACCGGGATTCCCGAGAATACCTCCTGCCAGACAGTGTGTCTACGAGGGACCAACTGATTGAGTGAACAACAGACGGGGCGCTCTTTTTTTCTCAAGAGCTCTAGATGGAGCACCACCGAGAAAGAGACGTCTGTTGGTCTCGACTTCGGAACAGGCAAGAGAAGAAAAACGTTCATGTTATCACCAGTTGCTCGTCCGTGGAAGCCTCATGAATGAGGCGAGTAGTAAACGCCGGGATAGCGGCATCAGTGCCCTTGAAGATTGCGGGATTGAAGTTTACTTTTCTTGTCCGTTCTGCAGCTCTCGAAAAGAATTCTGCTTGCAATTCAGAGGTCTCGGACTCTCCGAGCAGGTGCGCCCTCCGCCAAGGAAAATAAGCCATCCGGTCCGCCGTTACGTGTCTGAATAGGTCGGGGGCAAGTTTTCCCAGATAAAAACTTAGTGCGCTAGGACCACCTGCGGAACCCGCGGCTTATCAGCGATGTTGAGTTCCGCAAGCAGATCGAGCTTTCCACCTGATCCGTCCTGACCCCCCTTGTTGCGCCGTCGTTGCGAGACGGAACTCACGAGCTTGTTCTCTGGTTAACCAATTAGACGAACCCGAATTCAGGGGAGGCAACCCTACCTTCGACTCGCAAAGGTTGGCCTCGGAGGATTCTACTTTGGAATTTCGTAAAATCCGGCCCCGTGTTCCCTCAGCTTCTCCGGTCTCTCTCTGCCCCGATATTCCGGGGTTGACGAATAAAAATAGTTCAAGGTTCGGACCATATTCCGCGCGGAGGCACCAGGAGACATGCGGCTTTTGTCTCTTGGCCCGCCCGCAGCCAACTCGGTCAGCGCGTGCGCTCGTTCGCTAATCAGATAATTACGCACTGTCGCATCTGTATGTGTGAAAGGACATATGACTCTTCTAAAAAGCAATGACCATTGTAGCGAAGAATATGGGAGAGGAATGAGCGATTATCATCTTATGCGGTCCTTAATTCATCTCTCTCCGATTCACTTGTGAGACTAGAGAGGAATCCTTCCTGACCTACTCCCCACACCCCGAGCGAGCGAGCTCTCTGGATTGTCTACCGCGTCAGAATCCCGATCGGCTGCCCCCCTTGTTTTCGGGAAGGAATAGGAGCCTGCGAGGGAAGAGCCGCATGCGGCAGGGGATCTGTCCATTGCGTACCGGAGAGAGGTTGTACACGTAGAAAAATCAGAGCGGGAATCATTATACAGGGACGAGCAGGCGGGTAATGAAATCGATGGCACTTGCCGCCGCGAAAATATGGGCAGAACATCCACAGTCTTGCCGATATGTCGTTTTACGTTAAGCATGCATCCAATCCCTGGATTGGGCCGTCGCGTGCGGAGCAGGCATACGCAGGGGCGTGGCGTTGCACTTACCAGATATAATGAACCTTTCGTAGATACTGCATTTACAAGCAACACCACACGGCCACAGATTCGGATGCTCGGGGACTATTATGCTCGTTCCAACAATCCGCACTCGTGCGAACCACAGACTTGGCATCATCACTCATGTGTTCTTTCCTCGAAGACTCCGGCATAGGTCGTATCGTCGTCGGTGATATTTGGCGTAGCGATGTGTGTTCTCGTAAGCTCACCGGATTCCACGAAATAGATGTTCTGTAATCTTGGCTCTGTTTGGACGAGAACGTTCCATAAATCAGCAGAATAAGTACCATGTTCCGCTTATTCCTCGTGTCTGATCGTCGATGATGACTCTGCGTAGGTTGCCAGATGATAATCGGAGAACCTTAGGAAAAATGTATCGCGTTACTTGTCTGCCGTCTCGGGGGAGAACCATTTGTGTAACGCAGTTTTTTTTTCGTAGCAACTTGGTTCTAAATGAGACCTCCGTTGTCATGGTTTTTGATGACCGCTTCTCAAAATTAAGTAATGCGTCTGCCGGCGTCAGGAGAGGCTGAGGAGCCGTCTTCGTCGTCGGCGGAGCGAAGCTTCACCGCGTGTCCCGGCTGATGTAGTGGCTCCGTTATGCGCTGTGTTGTCCTTCATGGGGGCAACGAGCTTTGACTGAAAGCAAAGATAAATGAATCCAGAGCGCAGTGACCGAATTCAGGCGGAACGTCGACGGGGGATCGCGGGCAAGAAACAGTCCGAACTCCGTGCGTTCGCTCGCGCACATCTGCGACTCTTTTCGTCGGCTTCTGCTACTTGTATACGTTGTCGTCGTCGTTTAGTATTTGCTCTGAGAGTACTTCGTCTCTGTAAAGTCAACCGGCAAGTCGTTAAAGGTCTCGAGAGGCTCGGAAAGAACGACGTACGTACTACAGGCGGAGTGGCAAGGACGCAAGAGACTTGACGGACGA
The DNA here is from genome assembly GCF_000255335.2 of Galendromus occidentalis. Lineage (NCBI taxonomy): Eukaryota > Metazoa > Arthropoda > Arachnida > Mesostigmata > Phytoseiidae > Galendromus > Galendromus occidentalis. The sequence goes on along the minus strand of NW_003805419.1, from coordinate 775,563 downwards.
AGAGTCAGTCGGTCGGTCGGTCGGACAATCGGACCGACAAACTGGCAGCGGAAGAGCGGGCTACTGACGGCGCGTTCGAGTTTACAATTGCTCCCCGACGTTCTCTGGAGACCCCTTCGTCCGATAAAAGGGTCCCACTGTTTGTCTGAAACCGTCTCTTGATTTCATAAATTCTGGCTCCTAGAAAATCTCGAGCATTCAGACTAGAGAAAGAGATGCAGCGAGTCGAGCCCGCGCATTTTCCCAAACAATTTCCAAACAACCACCGACAACCGCGTCGGATCCGAGTCGACGACTTTTGAACTAGCGAGGTCGAGCGGAACAGCTGGCATTCGGGCTCTAGCTCACTTTTCCTCTGCGAGTGGCCACCTCTACGTGTCAAAGGAATGTCAAGGCGAACTGCCACGTTTGATCCACATCAGTTTCTGTGGATCGTCCACAGGCTAGCAGCATCGTGCCAATTTTCGGAGTTTCGGAAAGGCCGAAACAGCCGATTTTCGGACAGTGGCAGACGTCAACCGAATGAGGAAAGAAAACGTTGCAGGGCGATGGGACAGCAACAACACCACAACGGTTCAACTGCAGGGAACTGCCAAATGAGAGGTTTTTGAGAGGCGAACGATTCAAGATGGCAGGGTTATTTAAGCTAGTAAAAAGCCGACCTGTTGCCGCCCAGTAACGACCTCAGGGAAGGTCGGCCGCATCAGTCATCCTGGTGCGCCCTTGCTGCAGATTCTTATTCCTTCGCTCTCTCTCGCGCTCAGCTCGTCGGCTAAAGTTCTTCAGCTCTTCGCCGCAGCCGCGCCCCCCAGCTTCGAATGTCCCAAGTCCCAAGCGGTGCGGGAGCTCTCTTGGCCGATTTTCTCACCGAATTATCTGTTCCTCTCTCCCTCGATGGCCACAGGCGAAAGTTTTTGAGTTCGGCGATACGTTCTCTGCCCGAATGCACGCCAGATCCTGCGTTCGCTTAGACAAACTTAGTCTGGGGGAAAGCGACTTCGCTCGTGAGCTCGAGTCCCTGGGAAACCTCGTAGTGAACACGGCACGGCTCGTCTTGCGGTCACACATTTTCACCAACGATTTTTCTTCGCCTGTGGGAACATTACCCGGCGCTGGCGGCGGCGGGCGAGCGAGCGAGCGAAGACGCTTCCGAACAACACTGTACGTGCAACATTTACAATGAATTGCTTCCTGTTCTCAGCCTGATCCGGGAGTACGGCGGTCGTTCGACTCTCCGTGCTCGGTACAATCCTAGATCCAATGAACGTCAGAGGGCATTCGTTAATCTTCGCTCTGACACCTTGACTTGTCGCCGGCGCGACATGGGAATGTGTGTCTGACGAATTTCTTCTCATCTCGCCGAGCGGGAGTAGGTACGTATCAGAAACTCAAGAAAAGGGGGCGTGGGTCGGAGGAACTCACACGGGCTGAGATTGAGAATCAATGGCGATTAGAAGAGGCAGGGAAGGAGAAGAATGACCCCCGCCGCTGAGGGCTCACCTGAGGGCGTCGACGGAACACGTTACGCAAGATGCGGTCTGGCAGTCAATGAACACGCAATGATATCGACAAAGCCGCCGCCCGCCCGAGCGGGAACAGAACGGGGCGTCGTTATTTCGTTTACGTTTGTTCCATCAACATTTCGTAATGTGGCACAAATATGTTGATGGCGCTGTTTCTGACTTGTTCTTCCATTAGCTTCGATACGGGGAAATTCACTCGTTCACTCACTCACGCACCCTCCCGACCGGCCTCCGCCTTGCCGAGCGATCGTCATCTGGTTCTCCATTCGTGCTCGCTCGCTCCCTCGCCCGTTTGCTTTACTGATCAGTCGACCGAAAAACCCATCTACCCGTAGTTAAGCGCTTCCTCGCCCGCGTAACTATCTACAGATTCTTCGATCTCCTGTTTATCGTTCCGTATCGTTCGCTCATCGGCGGATCATTATCCAAGGACTGTTGATTCGTTCGGCGTGAGATTCACAGACGGTCCGAAATGTTCTTCTACGGCAGATTCTTTCAGTTCGAGGGAATTTCCCGCCGGCCGTACGGCCTCGGGACTGACCTCAAGTAGTCGCCGCTGCGTCTCGCGAGTGCGAGGCTGGGGAAACTCTGTAGCGGCCATCAGAATCAACTGAACGTCCGACTGGGAGAGCGAGAAACCATCTGCAACCAGAGCTAAAGTTCCTCGAGGACGATCTTCGCTCCCCTCCTGGCGGCTCACACGCGATGAGAGTCACTCGCAGGGAAGCTATTTAGCAACTTAATGACGCGCACTGCAAACTTGTTATCAGGAGGTCAGGAGATAAGCGGTGGCGTTAGTTCTCGGGCGCGTGCCTCGAGACGGGTCTTCTTCGAGACAACGGGGGAAGATGCAGAGCGAGGGAGCGAAAGAAGACTTCCTGAAAACTCGTCTGTCTTACGCCTCGCAGACTCCAGAGTTCCATTTCATGCGATCCTACAAAAAGTGACTCAAACTGACGAGATCCGACTGTCAGCGAAGCGAATTGGACCCGCGAGTCCGTTCCCTCCTCCTAGAGAGAGAAAGTGAGGGAGTGGGCAAGCAAGCGCGTTCCCAAAACGCCTGCGGAGAGTCATGAGAGTGCTCTTCCATCTGTTTCAGGGCCTAAAATGACGGCCAAGTTCGCAAATGTTCACGGAAAATATTAAAGTTGTCACTTTTTCAAACGGGAGACGTACAATCCCTTTCAAAACAAGGCCCCGCGAGGGAGCGGCCGAGTCGGCGACGGACATTCTCGCTCGCTCGACCGACCGATCGAGTTACTTGATCGAGCGACGCAGAATCAGATCCGTGAGCGTTCACGATGTGTACGTACACACACCGAGACGGTTTACATGCGTCCAATGGGGACGGATCGATCATTAAAAGCGGTTCCGTCTTGCATTTGGTACCACGCACGTTTAGCGACGACGCGGCGTCTCCGGCGTCGCGGAGAGATTCCTTGTTAGTAGCCGGGACGTGCCTCTGAACGCCCCGGGCCCCGAACGCTACTGGAAGGAAGAAAAAAAGAAGGAACGTTCATTTTTAGTGAACTTTGTTCCAACTGCTTTGCTAACAAGGCATCTACTGTTCCTCTACTATTGATTCGTCGCATTCGGAGCAGCTGGATCTCCTCTCCGTTTTTCCCTGGTCGACAAAGGAAAACGAGGGATGACGAGGAGGTCCTCGATTTACTCCGAGAGTACCACTCGCTTTATGGAGCAAGCTCTCCAACCGGCCGAGATAGAGTGAAAACCCCTCGAAAAATGATAGCGTGAAGGGAAAAAGATGCTTTTATTATTTCTCTGCTCCCGGGACAGACGGGGATATTCATTTAATGTGGGCGAAAAAAAATGGTCACTTCGCTTGGAGCACGTAAACATATCGCGGCGTGAACGTGCTCCAGATCACTTCTGCAACCCGAGAGAGCTGACCATGAATATTTGACAGCAGCCGACGGACCTGCACTCGCCATAGTCGTCTTGATCTACGATGTTGAATCGTTACGGTTTTCGGTATACTATGCATGTATACATATACGGGAGCACACATATCGCTCCGGCGAACAAAATGTTACCCACTGAGGAGACCGAGACCGGAGAAGCTCCAGGCGTCTCCCTGTCAGTCGCTGCGATTGGATTACAATTAACATAATACCTCGCGAACAATTGCGGACAAAAAGCGTTACACGCATGAGCTGGAAGACCGAAAGACGCGACTGATGCGAATTAGCCACGCCGAATTCCGTCGAGGGTAGTTCCAGTCCCACGGTGCGGCCGCACTCGGGACGAGTTGGAAATTCTTTGGGACAGGGTATCGCTCCTCGTGCGAGCCTGGTCGACAAGAACTTATTCGAGCGTTCCCCCGCCTAGATAACGTGCTCCGTACCGTTCACCCCGTCCGTCTGTGCCGCGGTCCGTCCGCCGGTCCGCTGCCGGTGGACGGTTCGCTCGTCTGACCAGGATCCCGCCATCGGAGCGAGTTTTCCATCGCAAAAGCAGAAGAGAGGTTGCTGTCTCCCGCAGATTTCGGAGTGCCACTGCTGCTGGCATTGTCGTCATTGCTATCGCAGGAGCCGGCGACGTGCTTGTCGTCGTTGTCCGTAAGCAGAAGACCGGTCGAAAAGTCAGGCAGGCGGACGGGCGAGCGACCTACACAGTTGCTCTTGACCATCCAGTTAAACAGTTGTAAGCGTTGTTGGCCGGAGAGCACCGTCGCATGACATCATCATTTCTCATACAGCTGTACGAGTCACAACGGCAACCTCGACGACCGCTTCTGTTACACTAGTTTGTCGTCAAAAGGGATGAAGAAGAGAGAAAAAGACGGAAACGCGTGAGAAGGGGGAAGGACGGCTGCCTGCGGGTGACGGAGAAGACGTCGACCGCTTTCCAGGCCATTACCCAAACGAAACCAAAAACAGGCCCTCAGCTTAACATAGCCATTTTGCAAATGCTGCGAATTCTATTTCAAGTGATTTAGCGACGATGCCGTCAAAGGCGCCACCGGTGATCGCTATGATGTCATAGTTCGCAAAAGACGATGTTCCGCTATTCCCTCTGCTAGCGAAGTTCGTCGGCCCGAACTCCTCTTGCCGAACTCATGAAACTCACCGAGAGTCCAATCCGATCCCGATTGCACGACTGTGCATCCATCGTAACCATTCGCTTGATAATGAGAAGTCTCGATCGGAGGGCAGTCTCTCGTCTGATGATGATCTTCTTCGTGGAAATGGAGAGTGGATTCGAGAAAGATTGGCAAGGAACTGTCAAGAGATTGCCAAAAGATTGGATAGAGTTGGATCACGCCAGAAGTTGACAACGCCTACCCACCGCATCCATTCTCCCTCTTCCTTCCCTCGCCATCTCCCCTCGCGCATTCATCCGCCCGCCCGCTCGCTCGTTTTATCTATCCATACCTTTTCTCGTGTTTAAATGCAAACGCGTTTGCTTTCAGGTGGGTTGAAATGCAGCCAAGTTTTCTCCAGCCATTGTCGCGACATCTACCTCGGTCGTCGTTCTCTCCACGTCGCCTCGACGGCATCGTTTACTGCAACCCCGTCCTCGCTGACCCCTCACTCGGTGTATACGTATGAGCAGAACTCTAAGGACTACTTCCGCTACGTTCGGACATGGCCGGAGGAGAAATAAAGCAACGACCGGAGCTGTTGAGGTGATACATCATTGGCGGACAGGGGTTACGTACAAACGTAGATGCCTAAATGTTGTTCGTTCGCGGAAGTGCCACAGCGAGCCGGAATGATAGCATCGAGCGATCTTTGTTATTGGCGACAATATCATTTTCACCACGCCTGCGATTCCGATTCGGCATTCCCGCATGAATTTATGTTGCTCACAGAACACGGGAATTTGCTCCGGCCATACTTTCAGGATCTAAACAGAAAAGTAGGGAGCTAAGCTGTGAGATCAGCTCTCGAATCCGAGCGTGGATTAGAGCGCTGATCGGCTGTTTGACTCACGGAAGCTATCATGGACCTTCATCAGAGGGAGCGTGAGCGAATGAATAATAACTTATGACCATGGAGAAAGATGAGAGCTGGGGCTTTTAAGTAGCGATGCTTGACAAATCTATTCCTCCGCTTCCTCCGTGGAACTGGAGGGCTTCCGATTATCCTATGCACAAGACCTCGTCGACGAGCTGATCATTCGCAACCAGATCGATGGCCGCCGGAGCCGGGCTCATCTCGGAATTCAGAGTCGATATAAGTGGCTCCGGGAAAAGACCTGGCAGGGGAGGAATCCCCTGAGCGTAAAACTCGGGAAACCTCCGCCGGGCTCGGAAGGAACGAGAGCTTTTGATCACGTTTTTGTTAAAAGTACGTCGAGCCGTGGATTTATTCCTTTCTTCTTCCTTCGTCGTCCCCTCTCATCATCGGATTCGGAGTACGTTTTCATCTAGGCAGGTGAGGGGAAATCCCTCGCATTCGGCGGAGGCAAAGCCCCTTGTAACCACTGATTTCCAAAGCCGACTCGATATGTCGAAAGCCCAGAGAGGGGAAGTATGGACAATTATTTATCCCAAGTCGGATCTCTAACCGCGGGAGATTCATCTTCATAAGAAATCCCAAGATTCAATGTTCCGACCTTCGATGCGGAGCGGAACACCGCGACATTCCCCAGGATGTCCCGACGCAATCCGCTGATGGAGGGGACGAGAGATTCCTTGTGAAACAGTCAATGAATCTCGAGGTCGAACTTATATCGAAAATTCATATCCCGACGTTCATCAGATATCACACCGGAGTTGATTATCACGCTCGAGTTCTGCAAAAACTCGGAGAGAACGACTCATGCGTTCGGAATGATTTTCCGTATCAAATGGTCCTCTCCGTGTCGCGTTTCGCTCAGCATATCGGAAATGAATTCGAAGCTCCTCTAGATTTTTAGGCGCTCGCTCTCGGCTCACCAGTGGGAGCGATCCCATTACCTGGGACTGGATTCCTCTGCGAGGAGCAAGCTTCGCCTCCGACAGCGGAGACGGACCCACCGCACTGGAAGCATCGAACCGTTTGAGAGCTTGACTGATTCACGTTTCCATAGCTGTTTGATTACTTCTTGCGTATTTTCTCACGCTTTGTCCTCAGCGGCGCTGCTATGCCCTCCAAGGGTTTTCGTCGCCGTCGTCGTTGATGCAGGTGGCGGAAGACTGGAGATCTGAGGAAGCTTTCGTGGGAGTAAAGGAGGTAAGGGCGACCGACCGCTCGACCAGTACCAACATCATCAGCATTAAAAGGTTTTCAAGCGACGCGATTAGACAGGCACACTGATGGGCACGACGAAGTTGCCGCGCTTCCTGCAGGAGCGCTTCCGTTCAAGCGGCCCGGCAGTAAACCTCGCTCGCTCGCTCGCCGACCCTCTTCCTCGGACAGGGGCCGACTCCCAGGCTCGTTCTCGTGTCTGCGCCCTCATTCGAGGAGATTCAATTTTAGATGAGTTTTCGTCACGTGCTGCCGCTCCCAATTCTGACACGGATGTTTCCTCTGAAGCTCTCAGTCAAAATAATCACGTTAGATAGGACGCATCGGCCTCGCGTGCCCCTATCGACCTTGTTCCGAATAAATGCTCATGTGTCCTGATGGTGGGACAGTTTCGCGAGACAGAAGCCGAGCGCCAGAACGGAAGGAAGACGGCGCAGCATTGTCCTGAAGTCGCACTACATCGGTCTGCCGAATAGAAAAACAGTCATTTCTTCAACTGACTGATTAAGTAGTCGACTGAACAGTCAGCCGACAAGCGAGCAAGTCGGCCCTCCAACCTCCCTGCCCACCCACCCACGTGCCTTTCAAGACAGACGGCAAGAATGACGGAGGATTTGGCGCCGAAGCCGAACTTGCCGAAGGCCTTCCCCATTGGGACCGCGTTGCTCTTCCGCTGTCAACTGTTTTCACTCGGCGTCGCTGTGAATCACGCATACAAATACACGAACGACTGTGCCGCCCTACCACTCGATATAGATTCAAACACGCCCTGAACAGGGCAGAGCAGGAAAACTTAGTCGAGGCTGCCAGGCGGCAAACGAACAGAAGTTTTGTCAAAGGTTTGTGTTTGCCACGAAACAAAGCGACGCATCCATTGACGGCGAAACATTTCGGTCTTCTCCGTCATCGAGCCGTTCCGTCGGAGATTTGCCAATTCAGCGAACACACCGCACAACAGCACCGTCGCGGCAGCACCTCCGACGCCTGCGGTGGCTCCCCACCAGCGCCGCACAGCAAATCAGTTGATCAAGAGTCTGTTCTATATTTTTGTGGCTACAGCTTCCGTAGCGTCGGTTGCGATTGCTGCTTCTGCTGCTTCGGTCTGTTGGCTCATTGCTTGGCGGGCCGGATGGTCGGCGGGGTTGGTCAAAGCGGCCTCGGGTTTCGAGCTCTCTTGGCGAACCGTGCTCTTTCTCCCTCTCTTGGAGAAACACCGTTGTGATCTCAGCGGGATCGTGACGGAAACACACATATACATAGTGAGCGCGAGAGGAAGCATTTGAACGCAATCGTATCGTCCGTACTCCCGGCTAATGTTAATGCCGGCTTGTCATCTTTGTTGTCATTGTTCCCATAGGCGTCGCCGTCGAGTCGGTCGGCCTCTCTCGGTCGCTCTCGCTTGTAATCTCTCATGACTGCCGAAGACCATCGCGAGGACGATGCGGGGCTGAGCACGAACTTCAGGGAACGGCAATCGAGCGAGACCGAGGCCTGGCACCGACCACGAGACGTCCACGGAGCTGTGATGGATGAAGTTCAGCATAAGCTTGTCACATATTTTTCTCTCCGTTCCTCGGTCGCTCCGTCGGTCGTTTGCTTGGTTGGTCACTCACTCGGTCAGACCTGGCAGGCGTTCAAAATGGTTGATTCGAATATTTAGTTGGCGCATTTGTTCCCTTCAATCTACCGAGACTGCTTTCCACTGAAATCGGCTTTATTTTGACGTCTCCTTCTGTCTCCTTGCTGATCTGCTCTCCGAGACTGTCAAACGCGGTCGACGCGGAAAGCTGAACCCTCGATGCGACGCCTTCGGCATTCGTTCCGGGCAAAACTTCGCTGACGATTCGGTTGCGGGGAATTTTGAACAAGCAGCTAGTCAGCCAGTGAGCCGTACCACCGTCAGTACGCCGGCGCCGGTCCGACCGGCAAGCCGACCGATGGGCCGCCCGACAATAGAGCGGAAGGAACGAATGTGCTGCCAACAACCTGTAGTCCTTCCTTCTCTATTCAATTCGTTGCTGTTCGTTCGCCTCTTTTTCCGCAAGCTTGAGATATGACCATTCCATCGGTGCTATCCGTCGGCAAAACGTACTATTCGCGGGATCCATCGAGCCTCGGGAGGACCGACGAAGACAATGCCAACGGGAGCGGGTATGTACCGAGTGCGAACGCCCTTGTTTCGGAAAATGGAATCGGAGCTTCTCGATCCAGTCAAAATATGGGCCGGCGCGTCCTCGGCGGAGGAACACTGAAGAGATTTGGGTTTCGACAAGGTCGATGCCAGTAGAATGATTCGGGAGGGAAACTGCGGCGCGGTGTGAAATTCCGGAGACCTGTGGCGTGACCGGCTCATTCCCTGTGGAATTGCATTGAGCTGGGAGCGGGAATATTGCCAAGATTGCACGACTGATGGGATGAATGAAGGATTCGGTATCCTCGCGCACCGCGGGGCCGTAAAGGGGAACCAGCTCTTCCCTCATGGCCTTTCCCCAAGTTTTTCGTATTGTTCGTTCGTCGGAACGGGTCATCGTTCCGTACCTTCCCGACCATTCCCGAAATCTATTCCAGCCCGCCGGAGCTGAAATGCTGCAGACGCCCCTCGTGCATCGGCTGCGACGATCCTTGCCCATCTCTGCTTTCAACGGTCCGGATGAGAACAGAATCGCGGACGCTAATCATGCATTATCCGGGCTGATGACAGTAGAATAAGTTGCCTCAGACCGATCGCGTCTCACGGAGGCGCCTTCCAGGGCCCGCGCCGGAATTAAGTTTGACGCGTAAACTCGAGGGAGCCAATCTCAGCTTTCGTCACCGCTCCTGATGAGGCGCTAGAGCTCCGCGACGACCCGATAAACTTCGAATAGACGAGATTAAGACTGGGATTATCACTCTGAGTGAGACGTCATTGATTCGACAGCGGGGAGTTCTTGCGACAAACCCCTCGGAAACCATAACGAGCATCGCGTCTCTAGCTAGAGCTCAGAACGAACACCGGATGCCAAATGAACGAAATGGTGAACAAGACCGTGTACGTGATGCTCATGTAAATGCCCCACTGATTAGCGCACTCCGTGATTCGCGAATTGCTACGCTGAATGTTTCACCACGGGGCGCCGTGCATGGCTGAGTAGCCGGCGCGGCGGGTCGACGGACTGCGGCGGCACCGCGCGCGCGCCTGCTCGCCTGCTGGTCTACATACGGACAGTTTTGCTTAGCGTGACTTTTATTAACGTCAGGTAAAACGGTTGGCCAGCTCAGAGGCAAATTAGAGCGCTTTCCATCTTTGCGCTATTCTCATCTCATAAAAGCCTCGCTTCTCACACTTTCCGTCTGGGAAAAATCGAATTAGCCTCCCCGCGGTTCTCTCCCAGCCTTTCTGTCAGGTGGTGGCGGCAGTTCGCTCTCGCTTCGACGAGCGTCTATCTCCGGGTCGTTCGGTTTTTTTTTCCGCGTTTCCCGTCCTCGCAGTTCGGTCTTCCCTTTTCCGCGGTCGATCTTCCTGCATGCAGTAATGAGTTCGAATATTTCTCCAAGACTGCGGGGGTGCGTGGAGTGTTCGATGGGCTACCGATTGAGTGAGCTCGATAGGTGGGTCGTTGAGTGGGAGGGTGGCGGGCAGGCGGGTGGGCGAGCAAGCAGCGGGAGTCGCGAATGCCCCCCACCTTAGCAGCGCGGCGTGCCGGCCAGCAGTCAGTAGGCACGGCCACTATCCCCGAGCGGTCTTTCCTCTCTTATCTCGGGCTCCTCGACGACCGGTCTGGCGAACTGCATATACACACACATACACAACAATGAGCTCGACGAGAGGGCATGACGACGGAGGAGCTGTGCGGAGGGAGAACATTTGAATATGAATTATATTTTTAACCCGAATAACGGCGCCAACGACGCCTGCGACCCGCTTCTGCTGCTGCTGCCGCCGAGGAACAGCCGCTTATTCTCACGAGAGGGCACTTCTTGAATACACGCGAAAGGGACTTGGCGGCGAATAAGGGAAATAAATTCAACTTTATTAATGGCGGGTACAGGCCCAGATAACACTTATCATCCGCGGAATCGGGGCGAGAACAGGAATCATTCGGCAGGCGCGGCCTGAACTCCTATCTGACTGAGAGCGGAATCCTCGCCGAGGTGTCGAAAGGGCCAGTGACGCAAATCTCCTGAAATCTGTGCTGAGTGAGTGGGGGTCGCCGGAACGACTGCGATGTAGCAGGTGACGAAGGCGGCGATGCCGGCCGGCTCTATTTTTGTACATTATTTCCATCAGTCTTGTCGTTTCCTCCACGTCTTGGCCGCCATCCGCCCATCGGCTGCCCTACCCGGGGACATTAAACAGTTCCTCGAGTCGAAATTATGTTCTCCGATCGAACGACGGATCCTGAGATTAGTCCACGTGGATCCATTCCCGGAAAGCTCCAATGATAATCCCCGAACGTATTTGGGCTGCAGTTTCTCGGTGTTCCCCGCGCGATACCTGAGCTCGGAGCTCTCTGAGGCGCCCCCCCCTCCGGACGAGAATTTGGTTTTGTTGCTCATGAAGTTTTGTGATCTTGAACGGGGGACCCTGACGTTGTTCTCCCAGGCTGAGGATCATGATTCCTGAAATAGACGCTGGGAAGTTTCAAGTCGCACAACACCGCAAGCGCACGGCCAGCGTCAGCGATTCCGGATCCGCGCAGGTTTCTCGCCATGGACAGAGGGCGGCCCCGAGTTCCACCGTAGCCATCCGTTGTTTCGAACAGCGATCTCTGCGCTGCGCCTACCCGAGGAACACGGAGCTCCGAGCTGCACTGGGGCTCCGAAACTCCCGACGGCGAAAGAGTTCTCATCATTCACGCGGCCAGTGATGGGTTGACTTTTCTCCGATGTTCGTGCTGGGGCGAGGCCATTACCCCGTTTCCGCTCCCCGAACCCGGATCCGGTATGTGGAATTGCTCAAAATCCAATGCAGGGTAGCGACTCCAGCGAGAGAATGCTGCGTTTAGTGAGCCGGGGGTGCAATGTCAGAAAGGGTCTGGGGATGTAACCAGACGTTTAGATCCTATTCGAATCAACGTGGGGACCCCGGCGCGCGTGGGGTTCCCTCCCCACGCGGCTTGCTCCGGAACGAAGTCGATAGACCCCGGAGCTCGCTGAGCCAGCCTCGAATCACTCCAGAATTTTCCCCACGCAGACACAGCTTGTGCTCATCAAACTAGAGGTGAGAGTGGTCACGGGGCGCCCTCCGAGCCAAGACTGCTTATCTAAATCAAGTGGTGGCGGCAGCGGCGGCGACCGACGGTTGCGACCGACCAGCTATTCTTCCGGCGCTTAAGGCCAGCGGGCAGACTGACGAGCCGGTGGGTAACAGGCGCATGAGGGGTGTGCAAGCGAGCGGAGGAGAAAACTGCTGGGGAGATCGACTAAGTTAACGAGCGGCAGGCTAGCAGGCAGGCGAGCAACCCTCTAGCCCACCCGCCAGCCCGCCAGCCAAGCCATCCACCTACCAACCGGCCGACCGACCGACCAGAGGTTAATGGTGCCTTAATGGACTTACGTTGTCTCACTCTGCTATTCCTACGTTGCTATTCTTCGTTTTTTCTTCTCTCCCATTGCGCTCCTCCTCTCGCCCTTTCACAGAATCCTCAGTCCTCGTGTTTCCCCATCAGCTTAGCGGGGCTCAAAATTCAGCGCGAGAGAGCAGGAGGACACACTTTGGAGAAGTAATTCTTAGTTTCGTTCAGAGACTGAGGGATTGCAAAGAGGGAGACGCTCAGCGGATGCTTCCGGAATTCATCGTGACTTTGAACAAGAATACGGGACGCAAATTGTTTTCCCCGGGGTCCACCCGGAACCATGCTTCATATCACCAAGTTTGCGCTCTGACGCAACACCGGCATCACGGATGAGGAATGGCCGCGGCCACGTCTCCGTGTCTCGTCGTCGCTCAAATTGTGCGTCTCACATAGGCAGCTTCCGAGTGAGCAAGACGGTGGACGACACCGAAGACGGAGTACAGGGCGTCTTCATTCGTCTGCCACAGGTGTTGCATTCTGATGGAGCCTGCTTCCGAGCGCCTCGCTTTTTCCGAGTCGAGGCTGCTGAGAGAGGCAGAGAGAGGAGAAGCGGAGTCGAGGAACAGTACGGGCGAATTGAAGCATCAGGCTCGGAACAAAGTTGCTGCCTCACAACTGGGTCGGAGACCTTGCGAGACGAAGTCAATCATCGCGCACCGATTCACAAGGTCTCGATGAAGCCTTCGCTGAGAGTTGTTCCCTCTTTGAGGTCTGCGTTCTTCGACGTGGATTCTTCTTGTGCTCAATTCGACTAATTGTGACCTGTCAACAAGTCACAGTGCCATCAACGAGATTAGTTTCGTCGGGGAAATCGCAGATAGACCGCGAACGTCGACGTTCTTCCTGAATATTGACAGATAACACATGCCAGACCAAGGCAGGTCGACGCGAGGTTGGAAACCCGTCTCTGAGTGAGTGGGCCGCGACAAACGAATTCCCCTCCCGGACGAAAACAAGTCCGACTCGTTTCCCCATCCCGGCCCCGTAGGTCGTCGCTTTCACTTGTCGGCATCCTTTGGTCTGCACTTTGAGAAAATTATGGAGCCATGTTTTGAGAAAAGTTCTCCTCGCTGACGACTCTTTCATTTCGTTTGCTCGAGAAAAAAGAAGAAAGCTGCGAAACGGAAAAAACAAATCGAGCTGGGAAGTTTATTCGATTCCCTCCAGCAGCTGGGCCTTCTGGTGTCCTTCCAGCAAGTCGCGGAATGGCAATGGATTTAACTGAAAATTGTCCCGACTGTTTCGCTGCGAAGCAGAGAAGGACCATTTCACGCTCGAATCTCGAACAAGTATCCCAAAAGCCCATGCAGCGTGTCGTAGAACGTTCCCTGCTTGGCTCACGACTCCCCGCTGGGCGAATAAATATAATGCAAGGACAACGGCGAAGCTTCACGTATTCGTTTTCGGAAACGCTGATCTCAGCAATAGAAATCACGCGTGGATCATCCCACGCTCGATCCCGGGGCGTGGTGCCGTCCTGACCGCAGGGATTTCGCGCGCAATAGCATTCGGGGAGGGACCTTCGCCTCGGTCTTCTTCCAACGAAGTATGATCGAGCCGCGTATCGCTACTAGTATGTCGACAACAAAGATCGGACGTATGTAGTTCCCGCGGAGATTCTAGACTCGATGCGGGCAGTCGCCACGACGGATAGCAGCTGCTCCGTCTCGCTCACGGTGGCGAACAACTCGCCGAAGCTGCGGAAAATTTTCGCCGCTCGTGCCTGCGGTGGCCGTGCCTACTCGTACGAGCGGCCAGTCGTCGCTGAGGGTGCACGCCAAGCGCTCATTGAGCAAACGCACACGCTTGTGCCTACACGTCCTCGCAGGAACTCTCTTCCAGCTCAATGACGCGTCTAATGATCTTGGTCTAAGCGACCTCTAGTAGTTAGAGGAGTTCCCGGCACAAAAAATGTCTCGTTCGAATCTCTGCTTTGGCCGTATTCCGCCAAATATACATCTACATGCCGAACGAATCGGTCGTCGGACGACGGTTGGTCGAGCAAAACATAATTAAAGACGACGAGTGGTGGCCACCAGGTGTAGAAGCTGTTGGCGATGAAAGAAATCCGCCAGCAAAGGGAGAGCGAGAAAGGATCGACCCGAGCGGCGAGCAAACGTCTCCTGCCCAGATATCCGGGCAAGGATGGACATGCCGAACGCCTACGCAAGTGCATTGAGCTGATTTTACATACACATCTCAATGTCGAACAAGCGAACTCATGAATTATGCCGGCGCGCTAATTGACATTCGCCACCTCCGAGCAGAGGTGCCGCTACCCAAGTGGCTGAGCGAATTAGGACAGCGCGAAGTATTCCACGACGGAATCAATGATTGCCGGCGACCTTCGGGGATTCTATTCCAGAGGCTTGATCCAGGTCGATCCCAACGGTGATGAGTTCCGAGCGGATTGTCGGACGCGACCCGGGAGCTCGCCTGTCCTTATGTTGCGGCGGCGCCGTAGACCTCGGGGGAAACCTGTTACCAAGTCGATCGATTAGCTCTTGGGTTTTGTTTGTCAATGCCTGCATGCATGCATGCTGGCAGGCACGCGTGCAGGATTGGCAAACTCCGTCGAAATTGAAATATGCGAATGACTCATTGTGGCAACGGAAGTCGAGCAGAAGCTGTCGGTTAGGGCTTGCTAACGCGACCGACGCGGACGCAAACTAATTCCGATATCAAATCTCGGGGGAGCAACGCGGCGGACAGGGCGGAAACCTGGCCTCCGAGCGGTCGACAATCACGGCCGTGAAGGAAACGAACCAACCTGACCAGAGGGTCGGAGGGTGAGCTAGGGGATGGGCGAGTGGACGAGCGTTAGACAGACAGCATCGTTCAGTCTGTCGGCCAATACAACTCTGTGAACATACATAGTCCGCAGCAATTTGCATGCTGATTGCATACCGCAGCGCGAACCTGGCGAGCCCAGTCAGTCGGCGACCTCCCGGGCGAGCGATGTCAATCTTCGCAAGTTGGAGCTCATCGGAGAGAAAGTTTGCAAGATTCATATTTCGCCTACAACAAATCGAAGAGTACGTTCTCTCAAACCAGAAGTCCTGCAAGACTTACTGAGCCTCGTTCGCGTGCGTTCCTAATGATTGCTCCGCGATTCGAGGCTTTCATCGCGCCTCCCCGGGCCCTCCCCCAGGTTTTCCCAGGCGTGAGCCGCACCGGAACGGAACGAAGCGTTGAAAGTTTCCGATGGAAACAAGACAAGACCGTGGACGAGAAATCGGAGCGCGCCGCGACTAAATACCGGGGAAGAGCGGAGTGTCTCATGAACTTCATACCGCAATCTCTCGGAGAGGATACGCCTAGTCCCATCTGTCAAGAGCGCGCAAGGGAAACGCCTCGTATAGCCCCTCATGGCCTTCAATATATTCGCGTCACGGCTGACGAGAAGGTCCAGAACCGCCGTGGACGCAGGCGTCGCACTGCCGTGCAAACAGAAATCCCGACAGAAATCGCCACGAACCCCTGCGGAATGTATCGCAGGAAATCGATAAAGTCGTCATCAAACAACAGGATACTCTCAGAGGCGCTGACTCGCGTCCCCCGTTCCCTAGGAGTCTACGTGGAGGGGAAAATCTTCCAATCTCCCTCATATATCACGTGCAGCGCTACAACGCCTGAGCCAGTATCACAGACCATCTTACATCGGGAGGAACAACGTGAATCCCACCGTGGGCACGCGAGACCAGGATCCTCCTATCCGAGAAAGTCGAGATCGAAGAGGAGAAAAGAAGGCCAGCTCCTCGAGCAGGACGACAACCTTTTACTGGACGGACGCTGCGAAAAGAAGCTGCTTCCATCTGAAGCTACCGATTCGATGTCTCTGAACGTTTCCTCAGGCTAAGACCTGTCAGCGTAATGGAGCCACCTCGAGAAACCTTGATTGAGGTGCAGATAGAGAGAACCTGAGCGAAAAAAATGTTAAAAGGATTCCGTGAGCTAATGTCATCATCCCTGACTGCTATGCCGCGCTGGTCGCGGGAGGTGCAGCTGGCCCGACCCGTCATAATGGCACTCTCGCCGTGGCGGCCGTATCGGAAGGTCGATTTCTCGAAAACTCTGAAGCTTCGGGTTTCGACTGGTGGACAGACATCGCCGCACCATCGAGGAACGGGATGGCAACCATTTGAATTCGAGCCTTTCGACTCAATCGCCGGACTGGGGAAATGAATCCCCCGATATCTCTCCACCCCACTTCTCCCCATGAGCCTATTTATCCTTCGCCGAAGACCGATGGCTAAGCGCATCTCACACTGAGGACATCTACCTCTAACGAGCCGAACTTATCAGCAAGACTGCGCTCCGAAAGTCCCCCGAGTCATGACATTAATTTTTTCCTCAGGCTCGTGTTCTAAAAAGCGGCTGAGCGCCTCCCAAACGTCTCCAGGAGTAATGGGCGGGCTCGTTATTATCTTCGTTCATATATCCGACATGCTTAATAGATGTTTAACCCACAATATGTAATCTTGGGAGAACCTGAGCTCTCGCGGCGCCAATATTCCAGGAGGGAAACCACGCTCACTATCGCTTCCCGAAGGGGATCCTCGGATTCCGGAGCTCAAAGGCCAGTTTAAAAGCTCGGAACGTTTCTCAAGGCGGACTAAGGGAGAAGCGATTTTGGTTTTCCAGCGACTCGTGGACGCCGGTGACGGGTGACCTGCAGGAAGATCGCGGGTCCTGATTTCGGAAACCGCACTGAGCTTCGGCGAAAGAGAGCTGTCAAACAATTTCTCGTTCCTCAGCAAGTCATTACGCAGGGTCCCCTCCGCGGCCGATTTCAACTCCCGCGTTTCGAGCCGAAGGTCTGAAGAACGACGTCTCTCGCGCGATAAAAGTGTGGGCAGAGAACGGGGTGTCTTCTGCCATTTGTACCACTGGTGGCGGTGGTGGTGCTGCTGCTGCCCCTCGTCCTCTTTCTCCTGCTCCTCGTTGAGCCAGCGAGACAGCCAACATTTAGCAGGCGAACTCAGCCGCGGCTCCATATCTCGTTTCTACCGTAGCTCCACCGAAAGTCGTCTCCGCTGTTCTCCGGAGCTGATCTGGGCGAGTCGGCTGCTGAAAGAATTGTGCATTCTCTTCCACAGCAGATGATTGCGGTTCGGAGCCCGGACTATCCGCGCGAAACTTCTTCCTCCCGATAAGAATAGCGAAAGTGAGCGGGCTTCCGAAACAGAGGCAGCATAGGGCCGAGAAAGCTCCTGGAGCTTAAATTCCCGATTCCTATGAATCTTGCCACTATAGCTTAAGTGAGACGTTGTTCCCCGTCTTCGGGGGAGCGACGTGCGGCAGCCGGCATGACGGAAGAAAATTGCGCCGTCGTGAGTCACTTCGAAGCTAGCGCACGGCAAACAGCGGAGCAATTTGTCGCAGAATGTAATTGTGCGACAGATCGGAGCGGAAATATTCTAGAGCGAATTAGTTCAGTGTCGGGGATGCTCTCGCTCTCTCTCGCCGAACAGATGAACAACCATCCAAGGTAGGAACGATTCGTTCGGAGATTCTCGAACGAATTCACTCCGCGGAGGATAGCGAGTCGAAGAACGACGGCAGTTCTGTGAGGAGCTTTTTCCCGTCCATTTTCCCCCTCGTTCACTTTCTCGCTCGTATCCAGATTGCTTTCTCTTCCTCATCTTTTCGCTCCGACTTGCTCTTACCCTACGTTTTCGACCGTTGACTCGGGACTGGTCGACTCGTTTCTTGTGGAAGAGCGTCTGTGGGTGCGTGCGTGCGTGTGTGTATTTGAGTGAGTGAGAGAGTGAGCGTTCTCTCGGTCGGTCGAACGAGCAAGCGAATGTAAGCGAGTGTATGTTATCGGGCCTAGCCAGTGAGCCGGCGGAGGAGCCGCGAGCGGGGATGATACGATGATTGCACATTTGCATGCACAGCGGAAAGTAGGGGAAATCATTGCGGAGGATTGCAAGATTTGGTCGAAGCGCGTCTGGCACGGAGACGGAAATCAGAGCAACTTCTTTGCTCCGAAAAGCGATTGGATTTCGCAGCGCTGATCGCTTTTATCTGTGTCTGGGGGATCCCGATGCGAACCCCGCGAAACCGACGACGGGGCCACGGGCCTTGATCCTCCTCCAAAGCGCACACAGTCCTCAGTCGTCACTCCCGTCTCTTCGGTAAGCGGTCCGTTCGCGTACGTCCGCTATCGTAGTGATAAGCTCCCGATCTACATATCATCATTTGAATGGATTATCTTTCTGAATAATAATTATTCCCGTCCGGAAATGGATGTGACTGAGATTCCCAGTGTTCGGGGGTGACGACGGCTCTACGCCGACTTCCAGCTTAACGTGGACCTTAAGACGTAGCGAAAAAAGCGACATGTCGTCCAACACGTGTACCACCGATCCATATATTCATTCTACTCAATCGCAGAGCCGGTTTGACTCAGAGCCACGGCTTGGCAGTCCTTCAGCGTGCTCGAGTCCAACCCAGTCTTCATCAATGGCTCGGGGCCAGCACCGCGTAGTCAACAAAATCGCTTCATCACTTACCTAATAGTTTCTTCTCAATAAGTGTTTTCTTTTTCGAGCTATCGGTGCCGGAGTGTCGTTCATCTTGTGCGTCCCTTGTATGTCTCCGTTGACTGACACACGACCGTCCCCGCAGGAGGGCGGGGTCGGCGTGTCGTCGTGATGGAGCAACGTCGTTCACGGTCATCGGGAACAGCATACCCGGAATAATGACATAACAAAATGCCCCCGAGGCCGACATGGGTCTACACGGATGTCCCGAGATCAATTTTAGTGCTCAGCATGAGCGTAGTAAGTAAAACCGACGGAACCCGACCGGGGCGCTCAACAATTGTCAGGATCCTCCTTGGGAATTCCCCAGCTGTGGATGAGGCATGAATTTCCTTTCGAGGTGCGAGCGGTGGACAAATAGAGAGCCAAGCAGGCAGGCAGGCAAGCGAGCGCGACAGCAAGCAAGCTCAACTGCGTACTTGGTGAGGGATAAAGTGGGAGCACGAGGAAAGTTCTATTAAGTGTTGTTCGCTTTCTGTCCAGACGGCGGGCGAGCGAGCGGCCAGCCGGCGGCAGCTCACCTTAATCGGCGTTCTTGTCGAAGGCATGGGAGCTGCATACGTGACTCGGATACCACAAGCCTTTTTAGAAACTTCCATATGGTGCGGGCTGCCTGATAGACTTCAGATTACCGGCTGCTGCAGGAGGGAGCCCAGTCGGTGGGTCGAGTCAGGTTTCCCGCCTCTGGGCCGATGTGAGCTTTGAGAATCGTTTTCTGGGATTGTGATTAATTCGAGACGTAGGCCGGCTCGATCATTCCATTATCGTCATCGGGTGCTCCGGGGGTGTGTGTTGGGTCGGAGTCTTTTCCGCCTTATTAGATTCACGAGAGCTCACCCCGATGCTCCAAACTTCATCCCATCGGTTGCCGGTCCCGACGTCGACGACGGCCTCGTTGCAGCAGCCGCGCGCGGGCGGCGGATTTTTCCAAAACGTGCTGGAAGCGGGCTCCCGTCGCCGCAGAAGCAGAATTATGGATGAGGCAAGCCGTCGGAGGTCGTCATGCAGACCCACTGTAAGCCAACCGCTTCTGATTACTTCACGCAACAAACTTGTTGTGGCACTCCGCCATAAAGAGCGGAGGTTGTGATGGTTTCGCGCGAACTCGTTAGAGTACTCGCAAGTAGGGCGAGTACACGCCAAGGCGCGTAGAGCAAACGTCGCGTCGTCGTTCGCGGATGCGAGTACCCCAGAGATATTTCTAGATGCCGGCAACGCTCGGAATTAAAGTTCGCCGCCGCGTGGCTCGTGACGATGACATTGAGGTAGACCGAATAACAGCAAGCGGTCTGTCTGCATATTTTTCTGACAGCGTAGCGTGATGCTTGCGGCGAGGAATTCCGTTTTGCGACAAAAGCAGAGTGTGGGGGTGGTGAAGTATTCACTGTGCAAGTTGGCTCATTCCGTGCCGACTCCACGATGACCATCTGAAACTGTACTAAAGCAGAATGATGATTGTACGCTTAATTCGGGGCTCGCACAACTTTCCGGCGCAGATCTCTTGCGAATTCGACAACTGCATTCGCATAACGAGAGCCGACCGCTCTGAAGTTCTATATGGACTAGAACATTGCCTTTCGGTGGACCTCGCTCGATCGACCTCGATGGGGTACAGAGTATGTGGAAAAATCTCGGAGCGATAAAACGACACGCGGCGTTGTTCATACATATGTACATGTGTGGGCCATGAGCTTTCCGCGGATGTTTTGCCATCTACTACGTATCTGGCCATTGCAGTCTCGTGACGCGGAGCCTTGCGATTGAAATTCGATGCCGAACACCCGATTGGAGGTTTCATCCGAGCCACGCAGCGATCGCGCACTGTGCATGAAGCGGAAGATTTCTTCGCATAAGCTCTCCTCCCCCGAGGACTTCGGAGAAGAAAGACTAATAATTCCTTAGCAGAGGAATTATGGCGATAGGCTCCTGCCCCGGAAAGTTCTGCACGTCAGCTCTGCAAAGTTTCGGTGTCGGGAATAGAGTTTTCTGGAATTATCTGTGAAAATACTAATTCACAAACTCACAGCGTTCACGACGAATACGGGCTAATTCGGGGCTTGTCGGACGCTCAGAGCTGCGCTTGATTGTGTCTGCGTCAAGTTGCCACCAGCCATCTGGATATTCTACCACCTGTTCCTTGAGTGACAATTTGCACGATCCGAACCGCCTCTCGTGTCGTTCCCGGAAGCCCCCGGCTGATTTGGCTCTCTAGGCAGTTTTCTTCAGAAGAAAAAGTTGCTCGGCCGGAATCGGTGCTCGCGGCGTCCTTCTCGGGCAGCAACAACGACTTTCTCACCAGCCGCTTCTTGCTCTCGACTACCGGAGCTGCGACTTCTCCCGCTAATACTGCCACCGACACAACATGCAGCCTACAACTTCCACTCGGTTTAGGTTCTCGTTTCAATTAGGATTCTGCGAACAATGCGAGTAAAGCGGCGCGAAGTTTTCCTTGCCTCGGGTTCGAGAATTCGCAACTGTTGTTCAACGACTGCGATGTCAATCCGAAGCGGAGACGCTCACGGCTGGCCCGCCCAAGCGACCGACCGAACAGAGTTTTTCCAATATTATGCAAAACCTGCCAAGATCAAAGAAAGCTTCCTTGCGTGGAAATCGCGTGCACTCTCCTCTACTGGCGAAGACGTAGCAATTTGTCACGAATCATTGCCTGCGCAGCGTTCGGTCCCAATAGTCACTAGAACCTCCACGGAGCCTGGGTGTATTTCGACTCGCGATCCGCGATCGCACGTACCACTTCGAACAGGTACGTAGTCGACTTGAATCGGATTGATTGACCGGAGTTTCCGGGGAACCTTCGGTGACTGGGCATTCCAAACAATATCGGACCTGGAGATATACGTTATTCGCCTTTTGACTGCGTCGCCTAGCATTCGTCCCAGATCTTGCTGTCTGAACTGACAATCGAATCTCTTAGCGAACTCTACACAGCAACAAGAATGGCGAAGCGGAGAGTTGTTCCGTTGCTTATCCCGGAGGAAACGGAAGCCGATTTCTCCGAAACACATCCGGTGTCAACGTGAGGGTTCGTTTGCTCCTCCCACAACCTGTATATGAATGCGTAGGGTCAACCGATGGGTAGTCGAGTACTCGGCTGATTGTGGGGAGGCGCGCTCCAGCTCGAGAGAGGATATCCCCGAAGCGGGGGCATCGTTTTTGTTAGGCTGTCCTTGGCGGTATTCGTCAGGGTTCCCGCCAAGGTTTTCGTTAGGAAAAGGCTGAACAGCCGTCAAGGGCGGAATCCACCGATCTCAGCCTGAATGAACCTATCTTCGTCCCGAAACTGTCCCCGACAGCAATCCGTGGACGATACAGGGACATTAGATTCTGGCCTCGACTTACAACAACCGGCCTAGAGAGAAATCATCGGCCCCCTCGGTATCTCAAAATCAATTACTCACTTGACGCAATCTCCGCAGTATTGTCTCCGGGACAGGGGCGTTTGCGAATCGTGTGAGGATGCCTGGAGAACGGCACATGTAGCAAGAGATACCAACCCTACGTTATCGTTGCAGCATGGAACGCGAAAACGATGATTATTATTGGTTATCATCGGTGCAATAGCAGGTCCATTTTCCTCAATTGGTCGATCAGGAGAGAGAGCCTCGAGATTATCTCGAGAACGCCTCTCAAGGACAAAATGGTATAATTCGTTCCTCGCGATTCTCCGTCATCCACTCGAGTGGTTGGAGACCGCGAAAGCATAGTATCACCAGATAGGAGTGTTCTCGAAAACAAGCCCCCGGCAGAGTCTAGAGAGGTGCTCCAAGTCGATTCGAAACCCAAATCTGCTCATTACGAGTGATCGTCGCTTGAGTATGTAAGTATGGGAAATAGCTGACGGGACGCAAGGGGAAAACATCAGTGCGACAGCGCAGACGAAGCGGATGAGAGAGTGGCACGGAAAACATTGGTAGAAACAGGAAGACCAAAGTCTCGACGAGGGAGATCGGCTGTGCGGGAGGGTTGGCCCCTCGAGACTCTACATTCACTGGCTCTCCTGAAGGAGGAGCGGCAGCGGTAAAGTGGACCAGTTGCTGGAGCAGCTTTCCAGAGGAATAGCGTCAACTATGACTGTAAATAGGAATTGTCATACTTCCCCACAGCTAGCGATTCTTTTCTCTCCGGGGGCTAGCCGCGACCGAACTCACGGCGGTCACGGCTCCCGTCAGCTGTCACATATTCTACGTCGAGTAAGCAGAGTTCCATGTAACATGCTGGGGGGAGGAATTTCGAAATTCGTGGGACGGACACTTGAATACTTTCGATCAGCCCATGAAAACCGCGATATATCAGCGACAACCACTGCACACGTCCGCTATCAGCTTCTCGCCCCTCTTCAAGAGGATTCAGAATCGGGAGAAAAAATTCCTGACAGCAGATTCTTGCACACCCCGAACATACACCCACGACAGTTTCCCAACCTCATGGAGCACATTTCCGACCTGCGATTTTCAAGGAAAAACGAGTTGAGTATCGCTGCCCGAATCATTCCAGCTTTCAGGCCTTCGGGAGGTATTCTTGGAGGAATGCCGCGAAATTCAGATTTTACAGCTCGAGCGATATCCCGACTGCCACCCGCCCGGAATCAGAACTGACGAGGTCGTACAGATGGACGTACTCACAATTGAAATTCTTCCGAACCTGATACTTATTACCGAAGTTCGCCGGGAATTCCTTTGTCTTCGGCGTATCTTTGTGCGGCCGATGCCTGGAGACACGCACGGAACGGCGTATGGAGAGGAAGGCGGGAGTTCCCCCAAACGAGGGCTGCTTTTCGAAAAGCATATGGTGCAAACATCACGACGGACTACCTTATGCCATACACACCGTCGAAGACCCGCCAGCCAGAAAGCTGACGGCTGCGCCTGTCTGCCTGGCAGCATCGCTGTCGGCGGTTGCAGCGAGACCGAGCCAAAATTCAGAGCGTCAAAAGAAGGGGAAAAAAAGAAAGAAAGGGTCTCCCGGGATTCGAATAAGACACTGGGAGGCCGTTCCGCCGGTTGCCCTCGAGCCTTCAGAGCAGTGAGTGGAAGGAGTGGTGTTCGTCGGCCGCTGGTGGCGACGAGGCATGCCTGGCAAGTTGGTATCGGGTCGGGAAGAGAACACGGCGACGTCGACAAGGGGCAGCCGACTCTAGACAAAAGCGGCAGAAAAACTCCAACACTGGGAACATCGCCCAACAACAATGGCGGGAAGAGAGTACCCAAAACCGCACCTCTAAGACGCGCTCGCGTTAGGCTTCCTCGCTATTTTTTCCCACCGAGTGCTGACTGCTTGAACGTTGGCCGCCCGGTAGGCCGGTCCGTCGGTCGGAGCTCGACTCCGTACAATGGAGTCAGCCGGCGAGAGAAAGATTGAGAGTTCGCCCTGGCGCGCAGCGTGCCGGGCCGACACGCGGGCCTCGGAAAGCACGCGGCGGCGAGGTCGGCCTCTGCATGGCTGGACCCGAGCAGCGGAACTCGCTCGCCGGCTCGCTTACACACGGCAAAACAGCACCGGCCGGCGAAAAAAAAACCTTGTCGGTCTGCCCTGTAAGTCTCTCGACTTGGCTGCCTGCATGGCGGACAGAACGGCGGGCTCGCTGAAAGAAAAGGTGCGGCGGCGGCGAGAGGAGACGGGGGACTGCTTTTGGAGGTTAGAAGCGACCGAGCGAGCGAGTGAATGCGAGGAGGGGGAAGAACGAACAGAAGAGGAAAAAGGTCGACGAGGATTCATCCGGAGATCTCTCACCCCTGTCCGCACGCGGGCATGCATGCGTGCGTGCGCGCGCGCGGTATCTTTCCACCGTTGTAGATTAATTAATCTCCTTGCTTTGTGATGCGGCTCTCCGTCGAGAATTGAGAAACATATGGATATGCTGTCAGTGAGCACTTTTGAGTTGGTACTGTTGTTGTTGCTGAGGCTGGCGGTTGTGCGGACCTCGACAACAACAACATCATCATCATCATCGGCGTTGTGGTAGCGGCCGTCATTGTCGTCGTTGACGCTGTTTTCCTGGTCATGGTCGCTATTATGACTTGGTTGCGATGGCATGACCACGAGCAGGAGGAGCACCACGCGCGGAAATCTACGTTTGAACGACGACGACGACCGAGTCAACAGTGCCATAAAACTTGTTTCCGACCAGTACTGCGTCCCGCAGAGCACAGAATTCTCTCACATGGTGTACCTTCGGCAACACGAACGACAAATTCCACTGTCAGAGTTTTTCCAAGGTTTCGGCGGCTCGGACTCCCGGCTGAACGGAACGTTTGACGACGATAGACCCGAAGGCTCGTTCAATGAACCGCGAGTTCGCGCCTCCTGACTCGTTCGCTATGCCGGATGAGCCCTACAATAAATTCTCAGAAAACGTTCGTCTAATGACTCGACGTCGGCCATGTGGGACGGATCTCCGACCAAATCTGGAGAGGTCGACAGGCGAGCAGTCTGCCGGGCCGAGGAAGGAAGAAGGACGGACGTACGGACGGACCATGAAGTCAGCGAGGAAGTGAGTGAGCCAGCCAGCCGCTCCGCCCTTGTTCTAAATTGTTGTCGAACCGAAACTTAGAACGCTGAGGGTTACTGTACGGTAATGGACCGATAATTATCAAGGGTACTGTTATGCTGCGGTCGGGGATCGAGCTGCCGTGACGCATCCGCTCCGAGACATTTAATTTCAATCAAGAAAAACGCTGAGACTCCCGGCAGTCCGACTCCGACGACGCAAGTCGGCAACTCTCTTCTGATTGATCCGTTGCTTCGAAGGTGTTCCGAGTTCTAATAATTGATTGCGCGTATCCGTCCGAACAGGTCCTCTGAGCGCTTCATGACCTGAGGTATCTCGGCCGGGAGACACGTATCCAGCGGGGCCGGACCGGCGGCGGGGGAAGGGGGGCTCCTCAAAGACGTCTGATTTGAGCCGTACGGCACACATCGGAGACAAGCGCACGAGACAGCGGGTGAAGCCTCCCAACAGCTTGCCCCCGACGCCCACGAGGCTCGCCGCGTTCGAGACGGCAACGGCGAAAACAAACACAACATTAACGCAGAAAGCGATAAGAGGGGCTGCAAATTAAGCTTTTCAGCTGCAGACATCGTCGATGTTGCTGCAGGGCCGTGCTCGCCGAGCGGATGTACGAGGCGTAGAATTTGATTTTTCCCGGAAATGCAGCGAGCGCTCATCAACGAGCGGTCGATCGATCCATCGATCGATCGATGGGTCGTCAGCTATTCTCCGCCGAGATCGTTCGACAGGAGCTGTGTAGAAGCATTTCGGTGCCACGGACACGGCCCGAATTCCGGATGATGATAGTTGAGCAGGACAGAAAAAAAATCTGATGAGTGAGACTGTCAGAGGTTGGAAGTGATCTCATTCCGAGCTCACTGAGGTACGACGCACCAGTCCGTCCGGAGCGATCGGGCAGTCGGCGAAACAGCTACTGTGAGCCAGTCATTCAGTGAGTTTGTCTCCTGTCGAGCACGAACCAAATAGAAAAGCACTCAACTCCAGTTCAATGATTTCCACTGGCACCTATTGAAGGGGCCCAAGCGTGCTCGTTTCCCACTTGCTCCTTCAGCCGGTGGGTGAGTTGGTCGCTCAGTCGGTCGGTCGGTCGGTCGACGAGGGAAAAGGACTGCTTCACTGCTTGCTCGCTAAGGAAGTAAGGAGGTCCCAAGACGGTATTTGCCATTGGAAAAATCGAAAGAGGACTACAGGATGCAGGGCTCTAGAATAGTCAGGTCCCCGGAGAGCAATGCGGGAGCGATCTCTTCGGTGCCACCTGATGGCGAAAAAAAAAACGCCTCGCCCCCTCTCGACCGATCGGCAGCCTTCAGCTACGGGCAGGCGCTTCCGTGTCGATCGCCTCAACCTCCTGACTCCGCATTGCGGCTCTTGCGGCTGTATGTCTTATCGTAAGGGAGCTGACGCGGCGGCGCGGTGCCGTCAGTGGCGACGGTCGATGTTTCTTCAGCTGAAACTGTCGTCGTCGTTGAGTCCCTCAGCCACCTGTGTCGCGTCCCGGCGGAGGTCGGCTTACTCAAGTGTCAAGGGAGAAATTAATCTCCGGAATCTCTGTCTATAAGTCTGAGGCAGTTCAAAAGCCTAATGACTGGTGATTCAAGGAGAGAAACCATTATCACAAATGAGGATAAGTCACCTCGGTCGCTTCAGTCAACTTCGACTCCTTCGTTCGGACTTCGCTGTGCGAGCGAATTCTGTGAACGGGATATCTCTGTCAGGTCTGGGATTCTTCCGCGATTCTCGCCTCGGTAGAGCTCTGGGTCGATGCGGCGGTGCAGAGGATGCTCGAATGTAGCGCGGTCCATCGACCGCGAGAATCACTACCGGCGCCGTTCCAAATGAGAGAAGAATACAGAGAATGGGGGATAATAGAGATGAAGGTGAATGACGAAGAGGATATGATTATTGGAAAAGTTCCACTACTGCTGCTGCCGTCGCTATGGACGGTAAAAGACTAATTGATTCTCCGATAATTAATTGATTGAGTTTCTGATATCTGGAACCACGGACTCAATGAAAGACAGCGGCCTCGACCCTCGCGCGTTATTCTCTCGCGCAACGCCTTTGACTACTCGTTTGCTTTTGGTGAGCCTTGATTTGTGAAGCAATCGCGGGAAGGTCAGCGAATCACGCGCGACGGATCTGACTGACTGAGAGCCGAATTCAGAGAACGTCGTCTATAACGACACATCCCTGGAGTTCCTGTGAGGCACGACGACACACGCCGATCCAGACGGGATCTGAGAGCCGTAATGATCGAATCCTGAACCTGCGAGGGCAAAGCCCAGAGCGTCGCGCGAGAATATTCTTCCGGGACGATGCTATCCAAAACTTCCGGACAGTCTGAGTGAATCAGCTCTGTGTCTTGGGAGAGGAAATTCCCGATATGACATTCTTTTTTTTTTTGTCGAAGCGGCTTCCTGGTCGAGGCCGTTCTGTCCCTTATATCGCTGATGGCTGAAGGCTTCCGCGGAAAACAATGTGTTGTAACTTCGCCCGCTCAGTATGACAGCACCTCGGGCTCAAATAATGTATGAGAAGCTGGCGAGGAACACGAGGCAGGTCAGAGGAAGCTGTGCAATATTAAGGGATCTTTCCTCCGCGAAAGCTACTAGCTTAATAAGTGCCAGTTCATACGGACTGCTCGCCACACAAGCTGTCAGAAGCGATGACGGCCAAATCCGCGTTAGCCGCTGCTGTCAGTACGGCTTTGAATTTTGAGCCGCTCCGTCAGATAGTCTGATTCGGGGAGTCGATTCTCTTGCAACACCGACTACACCTACACTCGATGCTCGAAGAGACGGACAGCTTCGTGGGGATGATCTGGTCAGCGAAAGCTCTCCCATCGGATATCTTGCTCAGATGGACTCTGTGTCGCAACTACCAATTCAGAGAACTCCTGAACATCTTCCAGCTCGAGCTCTGTGCCGAAAGGAGCAGGTCTGCAGTCCACGAGGACAATACCCCGGTGAGCTGAAGGAAATACCCGGAGCGATCAGGAGAGTTGTCCGTGATCGGAAGGAAGAGGAATTAATGGAGCTGAGCTTGGAACTCCTCTTGCGGCAGCCTCTTTAGCGCTGCTCAGTACGCAGATCCAGTGGCTCCGTGCGTCACACGGAGCTAATAATAGAAATATTTCTCTCCGACGAGCTCGAGCAATGAGCGAACAATGAATGACGATGCGCAACCGAGAGGAACGCAAAGGATCTCGACGTGAAACACCGTCACTTCAGGCGTAACAGTCCTACATCGGTCACCGCGCGACATGGACACGGTGCTAGAATCTCATAACGTATGCATTAGCGCCTGCTCACTCGTCCATGGGTCGGAACAAGCAAGCAAGGCAAACAAGCAACTGAATGTGTCGGGGAAATTCTAAAGAAACACATTTTCTCATCTTGGTTCTGTACAGCTACGACTGGCTCACGCTTTAATGTGACAGACTGGTCGCTTGACTGGCGGGCGGGCGGGCTGGCTCAAGCGAGCCGCCGCCGGCGACAAAGAATGCCGCAGAACAACGAGCAATAAGCTTCCGCTTTTGTTCGCGTAATTTCCGTTCTAAAAGGCGAGAGCGGTACGACGACTGTCACGCGATTATCCTTCACGCATACCAAACATGAGACTCCTGTGCGCGCCTGCCGCGGGTACTGGACACAATGAACGAGCTCTACGGAGGCGTAATTCCAAATCCGATGGTCTCCCGCACCGGTTGCCCATCGAGACATCACTACCCCACGAGAAAGAGTATTCCAGGAGCTTATGAGGAGCTACGAACGGCTCGTCCACGGAGGGTCGGGTCGGGATACAGGATATGAACACCTGTCGAATACTGACACAGCCCGGGATCTGCATCAACTGCGCGAGGAATGATTTAGGTTGGGGCTAATTGATGAGGCGGGGGAAATGTTGTCAGGGATGAAACACAGAGACATGAATACCGGGAAATTCTCCCGAACCCGTATTCCGAGCTCCTCCCGATCTGGAGTTCCCTCTTCAGTTAGCGGTCTCCTCGACCGAAAGCCATTCGATTTCCCTCACGCGCGAGACGAATATGATTTTAGGGTCGAAAGTATCCGGGAAGAAGCTTCTCCGTTTCGTCGGTCACGGATCACGGTAAAAAATCGAGAATATACCTCCGTGGGACACGCCCTGTTATGTCTCCTTGCGAAGCCCTCGAACCGCGTTCATTCTCTCTCTCTCAGTCATTCCCTCGCTTCCGTTGAAACAGAAAAACGAGTCACCCCGCATTCGAGCTCCACGATGACGCGACATGGACCACCGATGTCAGAGGTCGATTTTCCGATTGAACATTTCCTGCCGCAGCAGGCCCCGTCGGCTTGCGAGTTTGCCTGCCAGCCAGCCGGCTCGGAGCCCTTGCAGGTTGGCGGGTTGCTTGCTTTACTGTCGGAGAGGTCGGTTTGTACGTCGCTTCGCTCACTCGTTTGTTCGCTCCGCTCTCTCGGCCTGGGCTTGCACTGCTCTCACACGAACCGCGAGTCGACTCGAGTTTCTCAGAATCGTCGTCTCTCCACGCTCCCCGCTCAGGGTGCCACGCTGGAAAAGATCCAGTTTGCTTCGTCGGATAATCACGTCTGGTTTACCGGCTCGCGCACTTTGACTGATCTGACGCACAACAGAAACGAGCCGAGCGCCGCAAGCGTACAACGTTCCGAATTTGTTTACGCGCGCCACCTGCGTCTAGGCGTAGCAGCGCCGGAGGAGTTCGTCGAGCAAATTCAATTCAGAGCCGACGTTTACCGGGGCATTAAAGTTCCTGATTGATGATTTCCGTTGTTCCGAAGCCCAAAACTCGCGAGATGGTCTTCCGCATCGATAGACTGCCTGACACGATGTGCTTTCTTTTCAGGTAAACAAATCAACTTTAACGTCACTCAGTCCATGGAGCCGCTTTCGACCCTTGGCGGACACGGGGCTCGGGACCTTGGTAAATTATGAGCGGGCGAAGTTGAGAGGGAGCCAGTTCCATTGAGTTGTACATTCATACGTACATGCATAGTTTCGGGAAACATTCTCAATAATAAGCTGGCATTGGCGGAATGATTGCTCCTCTTGGAAAATGCGTGTAGCATTCATCATCGGATCACCACATGAATATTCGGCAGCTCCGGATAGAGTTTAACTATTCCCAGTCGGCCTGCCCGCAAACTCGATCATTCCGCTATGGAATTAACGCACTACCGCCCACCCTAATATCTCGTCGTATCTCGAAGATCTGTCCCGCTGGCGACCACAATCCGCTTGTAGAGTTTGCGAAATTTCCGCGAATATTCATCGCCGGATGGGTGGGCGAGTACACGGGGAAGCCCACCGCGCAAGCCGAGTGGAGCCGTTGGGCGTAAAATAGTCCTTCGACAAGGATCGTAGAGAACGCTTGACGTAACCCGACGCAAGGCCCAGCCGGTGAACGGAGGCCCGGTCGGTCGGTCGGACCACTGAATGGTCGCCGAATGGCGAGGGGAGCAAACGAGTGGGCGTCAGGGAATAAGGGGAGAATAAGCAGAGTCACGTCGCGGTCATAACTCACGGCTGAACACGCGGCCGTACCGATCGTCGCGTCGGTTTAATCTTCGGCCATCCATGCTTGCCCCGCACTGAGGTAAACCGCCGAGTATCTTGTACGACAGGAATCAAAAACGCTTCTTGCAGTTTGTTTACCTTCGGCTCGCGATCGAGCTCACACACCGCACCTGCCTGACGGAATTCAAACTCTTCGACCGCGGAGGCGTCCCACCGTGGGTTCGAGGAGTTTGCGCTGCAAAAACTCGCTTCTTGATCACACAGTCACTTATTGATATGCACAACTAGATCGACGAGGCTTTGAACCTCGTATCGAGTGCTTGTATGACTACGAAGGTACATAGATATTCTGAACAGGAGACGGGGGAACCATTATCAAGAGCCAAAGTGTGTGCGTGTTCGCTCGCGGAGTTTCTGCTGACGATGCACGGCGGACTCCAATCGACGGAATTGGCGAATCAAAACAGACATCGCTGGATCAATTCTGCAGGGATCGGATAGCTTTTCCGGGCTCTCCATGAGTTAATTTACCGTGTCGAGGAGATACAGGAAATCAGATTATCGATTCGGATTCCATCGTTGTCAGAGTGCGATGTGCACACCGAATGGGAGAATGCTTGAAGCGTGTTTTCCGTTTTTCCTTCCGAGAAAGATTCCTGCCTTCCCGGACGCCTGATGACCTGAGCGTCTTCCGTAAATTCCTCTCGCGATCTCGGAACAGAAAACTCGACGAACCCATGAACTTTCCAGCTTGATGCGTGAGGAACACCTCAAAATCAAGAAAGAGGGGCTGCTTTCGGGCCACATTGTCTTTCCGTCACTCACTCACTCACTCACTCAGAGGAAAGAGCGTCGTCTGCTCAGCGAGCACATCCCTGCTTAGATACGAGCCAACCACTCGCGGCGTCGATGAGGAAGATCCATTACAGATGACAAAAATTGCGGGAAGAGACCGACGTGGACCCAGAGTCGAGAGAAGTTTTTCTGAGGAGACACATACTACGGCGACCGCCTGTGTACCCGCCCCTTCTCTGCTACTCCGAGAACAATGTGCCTCTCCAGTATCCGTTGCCGTTGAGAATCGCGTAGGGGGAGGAGGGGGGGGGAGGACGACAAAGCAAAGAGCTAAGAGACTCGAATCCCTTTGTGGTCCCCAGTGCATTTGGGAGATTTGCAACAAACGCCAGCGGGGAAGCGACTACGGCATTCCGAACAGCTCTTGTCTGTTGAGCGTATTGTACAATCAGCTCCGAAGTATCAACTCCAAGGCTCGTCGAAGACGTCACTGGACGTCGGTGAACTCGGAAACTCGATGGGAGCTCTTGCTTCCATTCTAGGAAGACGTTCGCGACAGCTACGCAATTCTCCCGCATGTCAACTCATTCGAATGGAGAGCGATGGTGGGGAAAAACATTTTCCGAGCGTCAATGTCCGCCTTTATCACCCACAAGAACCACGACTCGGAGATCATTGTTTGCGGGCACATTTCAAAAAAATGCTCCCATGGTACTGATGGGTGGGCGGCTGTGCGAGGAACACGAGACTTCCTTCACGCTTGGCTGCGAGGCATGTCGGTGACTGAGGAAAACTAATCATTATTCATAACACAACCACCAGCCTCTCCTCCCTCTCACTCAGACCACCTCCTCCTCCTTCAACTCCTTCTCCTCGTCGCCTCCTGCCTCCCGGAGGCCGGAGCTTGTACAACGTGGACGCGGGGAGAATCGACCGCCTTCCCGACGGAGGCTAAGCATGCTGGTGGAGGAGATTCGTGGCAGAACCTAAGAAACCATCCGATCGCTATTAGTGTCTGCAGCACCATCGTTTCCTCGGAAGGTCTCATCACAGACATAGAGGAATAGCTAACCTTGGCGTGATGCTCGACCGACATTTCGGCAAAGAGAACTTCCCCACTCATGCGGAAAACCTTTGGAGGGAACTCCCGGATAATAACGAAACTTTGCGAGGTCAAATCGAAGGAGCTCGAGAAACATGAAATCGGAGTGTAGTGCCGAGACCCCTTCAAGCTCACCGTGGATTCCGGAGCGAGACGCCGTGCCATGGGAAAGCGCCGAGTGCTGCGCCCAACAGCCTGCGAGTTAGAGTTTATTTCAGTCGCATGAATTATGGTCGCCGTTTTTTTTCGCTGACGCTGGACGCTTTTTGAAGCGGACTTTGCAATTGCCTCAAACCCAGAGCCGGTACGGAGGAGCAATTAAGAGCTGACATTGCCCCAACTGAAGTTGAGCTCCTTCGGTGTGTCAGCTGACTTGGGTCGGGAACCGGGAGCGCTTCATCAGCCGAAATTCGGCGGAGAAATATCAGGGAGCATATTCAGGTATGGGTATCTTGCGAGGAAATCGCTGAGAGCAGATTTTCTCACCGGGAGCACAGGGATCGTCCTGATTATCAGCAAATTGAGGGGGGAGGGGGGGATTCTCGAGGAATAGAAATCAACCCAGTCAGTCAACTTCGGGGGCGAGCTCCAGGACAAGTTTCGCTTCTTCTTCCGTAGGATATTTCTCTTGTCGTCGCGTTCATCTCCTGCTGGGAGCGAAGTTCATGTCTAGTTCAGGCTCATGCTCTCCGCAAAAAGTGGCCGCATCCGATGCATGGCGGTAGAAGAAGCAACGACAAAAACGCGCACTTTCTCCTTTGCGAGCAGTCAACAGGGCAGTAGTAGAGAAAACAGCATCCGCAGCGGCAGATAAAGAAAAGGAAGGAAGCAAGCGACCGACGGGGGAACGAGCCAGCCAAGCAACCAACCAACGAGTAGAATAGGACAGGGAACACGGACCGACAGACGGGACCCGCTCCGCTAAGACCGGTCCTTCATCTAACGGCGCGGTCGGTTGCTCGCTCGCTGTATGGGGTGCCGCAGCTTTGAGCCACGGCAACGGCGGAAAAAGTGGTCGCGAAACCCGAACATCGGGAACCTTGCTAGGGAAACGAGCGAGAGCTCGTTGCCTGTCCATAGCTCGTCTACGTCCTCGAGCGGTCGGTTCGCCGTCGTTGAGTCTGCAGGCAGACACACGACATCGGCGTGCACCTTCGTACCTGGCCACCGCTCTCGACTCGGAAAGGAGCCAGCCAGTCAGCTGCGTCCGACCGACGTACCGAGCAACCTAACGACCCGCAGTCGAGGGAAGGAACTCGAGAGAAGGACCGAAAGAACGGCCACACAGACGAACGGATCCACAAACCGTCAGAAAGAAGATGCCCCGCGTGATAAGCAGCCAATTAGCAAAGAGACGACGACGACAACTACGGCCGCGACGTCCATAACAGGAAGCGAAAGTCTATGAACAAAAACCAAGGAGAACAGCCGACTTGCTTCGACGAGAAGGTCACGAAACAGAACAACGTCAGTCGCAGTGAGCAACACGCGGCAAGACCGCGGACTCTCCGTCCGCAGCCGCTATGAATTACCGCGCCTCAATTCGAATCGTGATGTCTCGGACACACCCGGATCTACAAAGAGCTGATTGAGCCGGGTTTCAGCTTTCCTTGCCCGTAGTCATTTTTCTCTCCAGGCAAGCACGCATGGTTCCGGCGTTGACGGTTCCGTCGGTGTCCAGCTTCGCGGGATTTGAACTGACCCTAGGGGCTCTGAAGAGACTATGTGTGCCGAACAAAGCTCGGACAATCCTATCGTCCGCTCGGAGTTTCTCTCCCGCTTGGCTTTAGGGCTCCGCTGCACCTCGCTGTCCGCTGGTGATACGATCCAAGACTGCCCCGCTTCAACTTATTCGAGATTCCAAGTTCAACATCCTACGATTATCATCGCTTAGGAATGGGCCACGGAGACGGTTCCAGCGGGCGGATGTATTCGCGTGGATCATCGCCCTCTCGGAACCCCAAGGAACACCCACGCGGAACAGCTGCGTCTCGCTCGAGCGGCGTGTGTGCACGGCGAGGTCATGGAAGGGATTATTACAAGAGGCGAACTCCACTGTTCGAATTTCGCGAGGTGGACTTCCCTGAGTGAACTCTATGAGGTGAACTTCATGCGGCGAATTTCGCGAGGTGAACTTCATGCGGCGAATTTCACGAGGCGAACTTCACGAGGTGAACTTCACGAGATGAACTTCACGAGATGAACCTCACGAGGCGAGCTTCACGAGGCGAACTTCACGAGGCGAACTTCACGAGGCGAACTTCACGAGGCGAACTTCACGAGGTTAGCTTCACCAGGTGAACCCCTTGGAGTGAACCTCACCAAACGTAAACGGCCCATTTCCAATTGAAGTCTACAAAGCAGGCTCGTCTACATGAGGAGCGTCAGACGCGCTAGCCACTTGTCCACCCGTCGGCAAGCAGCTTGCCAGCTGCGCTTAGCGATTCCGCAGGTGAGCACGTCCGAGCTGTTATTGCGTAGACGAGAGCTCCGTGTGGACAGGCAGCAGATAAGAATTGTTGACGGTAAACAAAGTTAGCCTCGTATCTCGAACAATTGAATTTACTCCCCAGTCGCAGTTCTTGGTCATTCGCTCCCCTTAGCCAAATAGAGTGGTTGTTCTTACCGACGACTTTGCTTCAGCAAGTGGATAGAGTGCTCACTCGGTCGGCCTAGCCGTGGTCGGCGACCAGTCTGCCACCTCAGCCGTCTAGCCAGTTTACAGCTGATTTTACGGCTCGCTAAACGCTTCCGCTCGGTTGCTTAGCTGTCCGGCGGCGGGCGGAGAGTCGGACGGCGGACACGCGAACGTCACCTTTCCACCATCGCGGCTTCGGGTTCGATGCTTGGTTAGACAGCGACAGGAAGAGATCTTTGACCAGTTGCCGCCGCGACTGCCGCTCATCGGACCGGGGCCGACCGCCTGCTTCAAAAGAGAGGAACCCCCGAGGCGAGGAGGAGCAAGAGGTTTGTTAGCAGCCGCCGTTGTCATCGCCGCCGCATCAGCACAAGGTGGAGCTGGAACCTCCGGTCGTCGCAACAACAGCCACGATGCGGTGGCACGATGACGACAGTGTTGACGACGACGGTGATAGCAGAACCGCTGTTTCAAAGCTCTCCCACGGGCGATGCCGCGTTGCTCATGTGCCAGCGGAACCCACAAAATCTACTTCGTTTGATACAACAAACACCCCCAGAAAAAACCCACCCGCGTCCACCCGGCCGGCGCTGACCACTCAGACCCGACTCCGGCTCGCTCGGTCGGCTGGACGAACAGTCGGTCGCCATAGTAGACAGCGGCGTCTCAAATTTGTTCTGCTTTTATAGCCGCCACACGATTATAAGTCGGTGGCCAGTTCCGTCGTCCCTCGCCCGCTGGATTTCCTTCCCGTTCGGATCCTCGGTTGTTACGTTGCTTGGTGTGGCAGCCGGGGGGTGTTTGAGAGATACCGCAGAGATCTCCTATTGTAGTTTCGTTTCCCTGTTGCGTTCCACAGAGGAGAAGCCCCCTGACGTCTTGGATTCTTTGATTGTTCTCATTATTGCCGGGACGGAGCATTGTTCTCGTTCGTCAAATATTCCCTCTCCTTCCCCGCGTGGGATCCCGTTCCCCAACATGTGAGTTTCTCAATTCGTTTCTTTTTCGACTGGGTCCGCGGGAGGAATAGATCTCGTTTCTATTTTTGGAAACGGTTTCTTCGAGTATCTATGTACGTATACTTTGCCTTGTCGCCCGACGATTGAATCAGAACCAGCATGGGAAGATTTCTTCTCCCGCAGCTAATATGGGTTTGGCACTCCGACCGGATGACGTCGCTTGAAATGTACGATTCGCGTGGTGTTTATCCAAGTCGAGACGTTTCCCATCTGGCTTCCGGGCGGACGGTTTCCGACAGAACCGCGGGCTCGCAAGGCACGCCACGGATTCGCTGATATTTTCCATGCGGTCGAAACTCCGGGATATTTCTGAAATTCCACCGATCCCTGAGCGTCGGGAGATCTGTCCCAAGTTCATAAGCAGTCAAGTACTCTCCCGAAAGCTCAACTGGCCGCAAGAGTAGCTAATGAATGCTTCGCTCGGAGAATTCCTGCGGTCTGACCTAACAAACACTCCGGCATACCTTGAGATAGTCAAGGAATGTCGAGCTTTTGGCACTCAACAGGCTTACCCTATCGCTTGCTTCGGACCGGACGTCGCTCTCGGCAGCCTGCTATTTCTCGCTATAATATCGTCAGCGGACCGCCGCATCGACTGGCTCATTGCTCCTCCGTCCCCTTCCAAAGTTGGAATTCCTACCCACCACCTGAACTTAATCTACCCTTACTTCACGGTCAGAATATATGTTCAGAAAGGATGATCTATTCATCTTTCAAAACATATCCGAGTGCACGTACGAGTTCCGCCCGGATCTCGGAGGAGTTGCGAAGAACAGATGCTTTTCCGATTGAGCAATAGACAGAACCAAATGATCAAGACCCGTTGTCTGTGCTTTTTCGTTTCTTTGTTTATTACCGCTGTTCCCGCATCCTCGACGGAACAGGCTTCAGTTTGCATACACCATAAAAACGGCGGTGGCAGACGCAGAGGCGGCTTGCGAGGGATACTCGATACGATCAGCCTGTACATAGACGACGATAGGTATTGATCTTGTCACTCATTCTCGAGAGCTCCCTACCAATGCTTGTTTATCCGTTCATGCATACATACGTCTCAATGTTCCGGGGAGTCTTCGCCGGAGACGGTATTTTCGGGAATTCATACGAACCGTCACGCTAAAAGTTGATGCTTACGTTTTTCCTGCGCCGCATTCGGAACCCATGGCGAACCGGAAAGTTTCCCCCTCACAAACAGTCTCAAAATAAATCACATTTCCGTTGCCCTGATTCTGGTCGAGACGTGGGATTATCGCAGGTACACGAGACACGATTTCATAGGAATGGGGCAAGGCCACCTAATTTTTGTGTTATAGGAACGCCACCTCTGCCGCCAACACGATTCATCCACATGATTATATGCGTCCCTTCCGGAGTGGTTTCCTCAGGAAGACCGAGTGGAGAGCATTGGAGTTTCGATTCAATTATACGCC
Source organism: Galendromus occidentalis (assembly GCF_000255335.2). NCBI lineage: Eukaryota > Metazoa > Arthropoda > Arachnida > Mesostigmata > Phytoseiidae > Galendromus > Galendromus occidentalis. The sequence goes on along the minus strand of NW_003805419.1, from coordinate 737,697 downwards.
GCCTGTGCCGGGGTTCTGCGACGAACGCAGGATGAAGATTAAGCAGACAGGGAAAGAGCCGGGACCGGAACTTCGGCAAATCCAGACGACGAACGAGGGAGGAGACAGATTGGAGGCTCGGCTTTCTTCTCCATTCTCTCAAGGGGAAAGATGAATGTACCGTTTTGTTAGGTTTAACAAAGACCCTATCCGAGGTTCCGTATGTCCTCTATCTAAGATCTCCACGGCTATTATTCGGGCGATATTTCTCAAAGGACATTAAGCAAGCGGTTCCGAGTGAGCTCGGCACACCATCGAACTTTTAACCCATTGGTCTCCTCTGGTGCGGTGAATCACTGACAGCGGTGCTTTATCGAGTCGAGCAGTCCCGAGCGACCACGATCTCGCCAGATAGGATCTTGAGCTCCGAGGCCTTCCTCGTTCCGGAGAAGATCGATTAGCTCGTTGTGAGCAGCCAATGTCTGGAACGTCCGTTGATCTCCGACTGGTCAAGGGCTGCGAGAATCGGCGTATCGACATGGAGCAAGGGTTCGGGGAAACGGCTCACGGAAAAAAACGAAACATTTCTGAGCAGAAGTAGGAGAACACCCCACCCGGATGGGCTCCGAGCGTATTGGGATGAAATTGGCGGGTGCAGCCGGCCAGAGAGGCTGAGGAACATTTAGTTAGGCGATAACAAACCATGTTGGCCCATCGGTCCGCTCCACTTCCATTCTCGACGCGCAATGAGGGTCGTGGAGCGTGAAATTGGTCCGAGTCTAAGCTCGTCTGACCCCTCTCAGATCCGGCTTCGTTCTGAACGAGTTCTATGGAGTTGTTCGCGAGACTTTCGCCAGTTCTGGCAGAGGTCTCTGACTGCTTCTCCGAACTGACCCGCCGCAGCAGCGTGTAATTGCGAGCGCGTGACGCGAGCAAGATGCGCCGACTTTTCCAGTGGTCGATTCAAAAATCCGTTCCGAGCTAGTAGCTTTGATTCGAAGATTCCGAGTCTCAGTCAGTCCTGGTTGTGGTCTCGGCATTGTTGAGGGATAAATTCCGCACACGTATGACTGTTTGCCGATTAGGTAGTGATCAGTCAACTGTAAGAGAATTTTTCCCGGGGTCTGCGTGCACGTCAGTGAGCGGGTAGATGTTGACTTCTCTCCTCGTTTAGCTGACGAGTGTGTCGTTGTCTCTCTGCGGAAGCAGATTGATACCTAACCATACATCGCACGGACCCCGCGCAGCGAGAATGCGATCGCGCTCGGATTGGCTGAACGGATTTCCGTGAGGACGACGGTCGTCAGAATCTCAGAGTAACGCTGGGCTCGCGCGTCGTCGTCATCACGTCGCGTCGATCGAAACGTAGTTCACGCACCTTGGTGGCCTCAGTGCAGGGGGAATAGCCTTGTTGAAAACGATCAGGAGACTATTTCCACAGAATGAGATAACCAGGTCACTGCTGGAGTCGGACTCACAATTTCACAATGGAGCCTATATCGCCATCGGGAGACAGCGAAAATCTATCCGACCCCGAAAGTCCGGGACTCGGTGCCGTCTGAACATCACGTCCGAGATTAGGCTTGTTATCGTACTATCACCTACGGACGACCACGGGGAGGGTACCCCTCTATCGGACGAGGTCCCCATGGAGGAGTATTGATTATCGGGATGTTCAGCCACCACTATCCATAGACTATGCTAACATGTTTACTTACCAATGTTACCAACCGCCGCTGTTCGTTTGACGATCCATAGCGGCACGTTCTCATGTCCCGGGAGCCGCCACGGGCAGGGCCGATAGATGAGCGATTGATTGACTGATTAAATTGGGACGGACGGACAGGCGGTCGGATGACGAGATAGGAGAATGTACTCTTATCGAGTGAACTTCGAAAAACGACGAAAAAAATAGCTCAGGAAAAGTCCCGAATTAGGCGTTGCGAATAGAGTTCATTAGCCTCTCCGCCATCAGCAGAACGATCCCCAGATCGAAAGTCAAAGATTCGGCTCAACATTGTTCCATAAAAATTTCATTGAAGTCGGAACTTGGAACCGTCAACTATTTCATCCCCTCCGCGGGCATGTGCACGGTCTCGCGAAGAATGGAGCTCCGGCCTCGGGAGCTGTCGTGGGTCGTCCCTGACCGTACGGGATGGACTGGGACGATTAGTTCTTCGCCAACGCCCCCATTCTTCGTCTTGTAGTGGTTTCGAGAAAAAAAATATTTTGGTCCAAGTACCTACCTCTGTATTTGTGCACTTGGAAATCTGAGCAGCCATTCGTCCATTCCTAGCGGAGCCTGCATCCCGCCAGAGAAGCTCGCAACGAAAGAGCGTCATCACGAGATCGACACTTGATATTTATCTTCCACCGTCGACGCGGGCACGGATGGAAGAGGAGAAAGCGACGAGGAATCGATTCCACGGGTTGCATCATTCGAGAGTCGCGTGGGCATGATTAATTTGCTCTAACTCGAGATCCGTGCGATTCGCAGACGGGTCTCAGCCGCCTGGGGTAGTCGCGCGAGCTCCAGCTCGGGTCGCTTGCTTAATCCTGTCGATCGATGCCGTGCAAGCAAAGGAGATACACCAGCATACTCACTCTACGGAACAACAGCCGCGGCAGCAGAAACTAGACTTGACGGATCCAGAGCGAGAGGAGCACCGCGACACGGTCGCCATGCCGCCCTTCCATCGAATTTTCGACGACCGAGCTACTCCTAAGTAGTATTAAGAGACGGAGCGCCGATTCATCCGATGCTGCGTCACTCCTTGCTCGACTGACTAACCGGCTCGTCGAGGAACTGGCAGGTTAGCGATAGAATCCCCGGTTGCGACCGCCATGAGACCGAGAATATTCGCTGATGCTGCTGACGCAATTAGGCGACGGGGACGAAGACGTCGACCGGATTCTCCACCTTCGACGGTTCCCCATCGTGGAACGACGTGTGCCGCATGATCTGCTCCATTTCATTACCCATTTTTGAACTTAAGTTCCTTGCCGATTCCGTGGACGATTTCTCTGTCTCTTCCGCGCTCGAACAGCAATTCTGCCGCGCACCGTGTCTCGTGCCGGCCGCTTGCTCAGCGCAACGCGGCGGCCGATTTTTCTTATTCTCTCGGAGCTACTCTTCCGGAATTGTTCGCCGGGATGAGGAAGTTTAATTTGTCGCGATAAGCCACGGAACGCTTATCGAGCGCGTCGAGATTGTGGGTGAGGTGTCTACGTACGACTTACATCTCACATGGTTGGAGGGAGTCGTTAGAAATCGGGAGAGAGGATGGAATCGATCTTTCCCCCCGTTCATCGCCGCGAGCAATCGAAAGCAATACTATCATATAATCCCAAGCTGGGAATGAATACTCGACGAACGCAGCCTTATCTGGAATCCCGAGCCCATGAATAGACGGATATCAATATTTAATGTGTAAGGAAGCTCGTTTGAGCCGAGAAAGGGATGCGAACACAAAAACAAGAACGGGAAGTTCACGTCGACGGATCGAGCAGACCCTCGTCGTGCACAGCTTCATCCGGTTCGACGTCGACTCGAACGGAACTGAAAAGCCATACGGAGGAAGTCTCGCTGTCGTAACCAGAGTGCTCCCCATTTAAAATGCCGCCAAGTCTGTTGATAAATTTAGTTAATACGGTGGGGAAGCAAGTTCGTTTCGTTCACTTTCGACGGATATGCCTGTCACGTTGACCACCGGCGGGAGGGGATTACAGAGGGAATCCGGGGACCGAAGCGACCGACAAACCGAGGAAGGAGAACACTCGTCTGAGAAGTTGCGGAACGAGAGGAAAAACGAGCGTTTCAATACGATTGACCAACTGGCAATTGAACGCCACAAAGGGACAAGCGGTGAAGGCAACAGTTTCCCGACAGTGACCCAGAAATATGAGAAGCTGAGCTAATATTCCTCCAGGAAGGTATTGTTGCTCCCATCGCCCGGGGTATACATGACTTCAAAGCTTGATCCCCGCCGGTGCATTCGGAAGTCCACCAGAAAACAAACAGCGCGCAAACAAATGCTCGAATCCGTGCAGCGGAGAAAATCTCTTCCAGAGGCTCTCGGTCCGCTCCGTCACAGCGCCAAGGTCATCGGATATTTTTCCGTCACGCCGCATTGTGCGTATCGTTCCCATGAACTTATACGTAATTTGTCCGCGGTCTCACAGAGCGCAGGATCTCTTTGAGCACCGGCTCCAAAATGATCATATGAATTACCGCTAGCCGCACCAGGCCACGCGGAACCACTATGCCTCGAGGCTGTATGAAAAGAAACTCCTTGAGTTTTTTTGCGGACGGAACATCGCGTAAGGGACGATGATTTGTCTGCTCCCTGAGTTCCTCCGGGCCTTCCATTCTGTTGACCATATGCTGGCGAAGGAACGAAATTCCAGCCTCGAAGATGTGGGGAAACTGCCCGTGAATGAACTCCACATTGAATCAGCTTCTCGATTCCGCGGAAGAGATCCCCGTCGGTATTCTCTATGTCCGATCGTTCATAGACGCATCGTCGGAACGAACAAACACCCGGAGTTTTCCGTATGAGGAGGCAGGAATCGGAAATGCTTGCTCGCCGGAGCAGCTTGACGTTCATCAAGGATCGTTCAGCCTCTCGAAGCCTTCCGCAAAGGATACGTCGTTGATGCGTTCCTTGATGATACGCTGATATTTGCTCCTTTCTATCGGCACTCCTGCTAAAAGTTGGAACGCTTATCGAGAGGCTTGTTCGCACTCGAAGTCGAGTTTCATTCCTGCGATGAAGAGCACAGCTGAGTGCCTTCGTAGGAACGACCACTCAGTGAATATTGTCCGCAGGCACTCGTTCCGTCGCGGTTCGCGCGTACCGGCGCTCTGCTTCATTCCTCTGGAGTTTTGCTCGCGTCTTCCCCGAGACATGCGAATGACGAAACTTGAGTCTCCTCCCATGGGGCGCCATTCACTCATATCGTCTCGTAGCTATGAAGTTGCGTGCTGGCACTGGTCTGGACGTTCTCACGCGATGTTCCGCGTTGTGTCGTCGTCCTCGCGAATCCTCGATGAAGAAATATTCCCGCGAAAGCCTGACTTCGTGGAATCTAGAATGATGACGCTATTCGGCTCCCCTTCGGTTACGGCATCATCGCTCAGACGAGCGAGACTCACCCGCGGTCTCCCGCCCGAACGGGAAAAACGCTACTCGGAGCAGGCTGGGCGAGGAAGACCGCTCGATTCGGAGTGCGGAGCTCGTCCAGTTCAGAAACGGCTCTGGTCTCAGCCCAGCATGGCACTCCGTTCCGATAGAGCAGGACGTGCAGAATTCCGTTGCCTATTCACATCATTTTTTGACGAGCAGCGCTCCCGATGGCTTGTCACCTTCCATACACCAATTCAGTGAATATGGGGAGCATATCTAATTATCTTAACGAGTCCATCAACATCCTGGCGAAATTATACAGAGCGGGATTAGACGGGGGAAATGATGTGCGCTGACAAGGTCGAACGCCTGCGGCTCCTTCGCTGAGCTCTACCGGGACCGTTGACGGAAATTTTAGCGACTCATCTCGGATCTAGTCCTCGAGCTGATTATGACCCCAATCTCAGGAATTTCACCGGAAAATAGTCTTTCGCACCGGAGGAGAGATCCAGATGTGCCATCCGTCCATAATGTCGAATGGAGGAACATTCCGGTCCCTTAGGAAGCAGGCTCGACCATGGTCTAGCTCTAATTTTTTCCGTCTCCGTATAAATTCTGAACATCGTAACTTCATCTCACACAGTCGGCCGAAGATACGCCGATAGAGCGAAACATACGCGGGGCTCGCTCGGACTCCGATGTTAACATGCGGAGGAACACAAATGAGAGTTTAATGAACATGACGTCGATCCGTTTCGCGCGCAAGCGCATTTCGGCTTGCGGTCGAACAGGATCAAAACTTCCGGTTATCCTCCTCTGTGTTCGGAGGTTGATCCTGTAACTTCCATCAGGGCGTCTGTTCTTGTTTTGATGCTCGTCGAGACGATAATTGTAGTATTTTACATTGTTCGGTTCGCTGATGAATTTCGCTCTCTTTCTCCCGACAACAGTTCCTCACTGCAGGCTTATGTGGCCCAAGTCTCATGCTATGGGATGAGAGACTAACTCCCCTTAGCGGTGTACGTTCGGACGAGACGATGGGGAATAAGTTTGTGAGAATCTCCTCGCGCCTAGACCTCAAATCGATGAGGTGGGCATCCCTTCCTGTTCAGTAGGACAAAAATCGGTTGCTCGCTAATCGATATAGCGTCGGTAGCGGTGCCGCATCTGTTCCGACCGATACCCGATGGTGGTGTCAATCGACGACTCCAACCTCCGAACGGAAAAAGAGCTGTCGGCCGACATTGGTAGTGGAGCTGTGGCAACGGTCATCTCAACGCCCTCCAGAAATAAATATTTGATTCGAAATCTTGTCAGCCCCGGCGGTAATCGATGTCGAGAAGGAAACAGGTGTGACGGGGAGCTTTTCTCAGAGCCCGGAGTTTGACCCGGCCATTGTTATCCGACTTGACGATCGAGCCAACTCGGAAAAGGCTCACCAGAAACATTGAGGATTTTGTACCTGCTCTCGAGCGTCGGGTCGCGTATTTCTATGACATCACGTTGCAGAAGGACGAGATGGGCTACCGATCGAGGTTGGTCGGACCAGGTCGTGTATGTGCCCAGAGGAATCAATTACACGGCTAGATCGAGCGCGGGGTCCAGCAGCGACGAGAGGGCAGAAATGTCAAAAATTGGAAATTCGCTCGGTTGGGTGTTCTTTTTAGCCGATATTGGTACCGTTCAACTTTGGTGTTTGTGCAGTGGAGCTCAACGATCTACCCGTTCAGTGGGAGAAGTTCGGTGGATTGAAGAAAAGGAGGAGTTTCCTGTCTCTGATATGGTATTTACTCGAGCTCTTCAAGTTTCATATTGAGCCGCAGGAAAGCTCTCCTTCGGTCCGCGAATCTATTATAGGCGGCAGGAGCAGCAATCGGACAAGCTAGTAACATGGCTCCCTGGCATGACTTGCCCACATTCAGCTAAATGCAGTAACGTGAGTTTGTTCTCGACCAGGTCCTTCTCTGCGACTCTTACAACCCAACAGGGTATAAAGCAAACCCTGCTAGGTTTGCGAGCCACCCGAGTGGTATTGATTAGATTCTTCCTCACTCTGACGCTCAGCCCCCCCCCCCTCCCAGTAGGCCGAACGAAGAACTTTCTAAAAGTATTGCCTTCACAAACTGCAGTACTCCGCCGACTATTTTCGGGCATCAACTTTCATCAGGGTCGTCCTTCATTTTCTGAGCGAAGAAACTGTGCCATGCTCACTTGTAAGGCTGCTGCACAGTAGGAATCAACCACCACTGTACTATACGCTGAAGCAGAGGATGAACATTAGGGAAGCAGAAGAATAGTCCGGGTGAGGCTTCTTTTCCCTTTCCCCGTCACAGCACAAAATCTGTGAGATTCCTTGAGGGAGGAGCTCGAAGCGTTCACTTGATGAGTTTCTGCTTGGCGACAACGGCTCCGGACCGGGTTTTTTTCGGCTGATATCCATTTCAATTTCTCCATCATGACATGAAAAGCGATTCATGGTTCAGAGTGTGTGACAATCCTGAGGTCATCCAAAAATCGAAATCATACCCAGCAGTGCAGCTCACTAGCGGGAGCGAGTCCTTCCTGGGATCCGGGAGGTTTCTCGTAGCGATAGACGAGGGGAAAAAATGTCACGCCTCCCTCGGAAGCTCGGCGGACCGAATCGCGATTGGACCGCGCGGAAACATGGAACGACGCCGATGTTTCCCGCAATGGTCGACGAAATTCGTGGCTTTCTCGGCGCTTCCGGTATCGCTTCTGCAGTCCGGCAGCTGTAATCCCGGAATCCGGCCGTAGATGATGCACATAATCGATACGGCGTAACCAACATAGCGTCCGACGTATGTACCTTTTACGCGAGTGATTGAATAAACACGAACCCGGTGGATTCAGCTCAAACGAGCTTTCACGAATTCGCGCCGCTAAAAATTTAATGACCCTCATGTTTGGCGCGTGAAACCACGTTCGACTGACACTTCTTGTCGTACACGATGCAGCGAGCAATCCATCTTCGAGAGTCGAGCGACTTCAGAATGTCGCCATGGATAACCATAATTTCTCCGCTTCGGCGTGAAATTCTTCAGTTTTCCGCATGCTCTCGGTGTGGGATACACGAGATAGCTGATGTCGAAAGATAAACTCCAGTGTGTCTGTCTGGAGAAATCCGTTCCGATAAGATGCCCCGTCTCGATCCTCCGATCGAGAGGCGGCATTTGTTCACAAAAGTCATTGTTTGATGAAATAATGCCAGGAATGCGCGAGGTATCGGAAAGAGACTCCTTCGTTGAGTCTTCGTTGATCGACTCGGAGAATGGATTTTCCCTCTCAATGCTGAGCTTTACATACACAAATAGCTTTTGCTGAAAAACTCTAGTTCGTCCACAACGACCCGCGAAACACTTCATAGCTTGAGGCGGCGCTTGTTTTTTGCTCAGCAGATTCTGTGCTTGGGGGCTCTCGAAAAAATCGAAGAATGGGGCCACAAAGTCCGAGCATGGCCCCCCGTCGGTGGGTGAACAGGTCTGGATTCATATCAATAGGCGATGTGAAAGCTATCATACCGTTTTCGACCGCCCCTTCTTATTTCTTTCCTGGGCAAATGCGGAGGGGAATCAGGATGAGCAATAGCAGATCATGAGGAGGTACGAATTCACCAAGGGTCATCGCGGACCGCCATGCTAATCTGTCTGATACCCTCAACTGGCCTGGAATGAGGGATATCCGAGCGAATATCGAGGATTATGTAGGGCTGCTCATGAGGAGCTGTACACGAGGGCTCGCGAAAAGGGCAGTGAGGGAGCATGGGATCGACCAGTGGGCTTCCATCAAAGTGGTTCTCTCGGCCTGTCCGTGACTTTCGAGATCTTCCTACGTGTTCTCCTTCTTCTCGGATCAGTTAATGTAGTAATGTGTTTGGGAGAAAGTACTTGATGTTTTTGCTATGAGAGAAAATATCCGGAACAGGAAGCGTCTCTCTTCGATATAATCGACACGAACACTTGTTTTAGACCTGGGACCAATGCCGATCGCCGCCCTTTCTCGTGAATTGCGCTCCTCGCTTGGAATTCGAGCGGAGAGCCTCCTCCCGTATATGAGAAGCTCAGTCCTCTCGGATCTTCCATGACCTGGAGTGATAGAGGCCGAATAGCTCGATCCGTCAAACGAGGAGGATAACGCATACTGATTACCTTCGAGACGGCCGATTCCTCTGGGTCCATGAGGAATTCATCTTGTAATCTCCGATGTCGACGAGCGCATCGATCCCAGAATCGACGTCTAGAGAAACGAACGTCAAGAAATGAAAATACCGGTAGCGGGTCATCAACCTCGAATGAATCGCATGAGAGTCGGACGTCGGACACGACCGAGTGCTATGGTATTGCTCAATCGCCGGGAATACCCTTCGAGATGCTCGATCGATCCATGCGGGAACAGAGCGGAAACGACTGCAGTGGTATTGGCGGAGGCGACTGACGGCGCGGCGGGCCGCGGCGTCAGCCGTGAGAGCAGTAGAAGAGAACGGTGGGTGAGACGTGGGATTAAGCGGGGAAACCCGGCTAAGACCTGACAGGAAACTTCAGGCAGATGAACAGGGGGACCGATACGTTATACATTATACACGCCGCGGGGATTTGGAACAGCCTGTAGTCGCTGCTGGGCTCAGATTAGGTTCCAGCCTCTGTCTGCCGGGAGTGCGGATCTGTGGAAGGAAAAGGAAACCTCCTCCTTGACGGACGAGGAGGAAGGTCGTGTTCGTTGCCGTCGAGGTACCCATGAAGCTGGGTAGCTGAGAGCAATGAAATTGCAAGCAAGCATAACGAGCAACACGGCTTAGAGGGTGGGAGATTCGGATTTGAAACACGAGTTCGCCGACCTCGATCGAGGCTCGTCGGTACTCTTTCACCGATAGACTGCTCTCCTGCCACCTGCGGGAGCATGGCTCGAGAAGCAAGCTGATTACCATATATTAATCTATTATTCATTACGAACGAGAATCATCTATAGCTTATCAATCGCAGCTCGCCTACTTTGCCCTTCCGAATGAATCACCTCGACGGATGGATGCACCTATTAGACATCCGAGGTCACCTCGTTCTCCTGGGCCGTATAAGAGAGTTGTTTTCCTTGTGGCTGAAAGGTCATCCGATCTGTTGCATTCCCCATCGGGAAGAATTTATTCCTGTCTTGCTGGCACTGTCCTCAGAGGTTTAAGGCCCTCGAACGCGTGTGCGTTCCGAAGGACGGAACTGTAATTCGGACTTAACATTCATCGCGACCCCGAGTCGCGGAAAAACGGCCGGAAGTCTCACAGGAGGTCGTTCGAAGGTGGTCCGTGTCGCCGGGCGAGTCTCCTGAGGAGGAGGATGAGCATTGCAATATCGAACTGCGATTTCTCAGTTTTCGGCTAGTTCGCGCTCATCGTGTTCACTAAAAGGTTAGAATTGTTGGCAGTTGGCACGTTGGGATCCGCTGCGAAATACTCGCGCGCCGTGTCACGCACTCGCCGGGAGCTAACGAGGGGTCGGTGAGGTGCCTCTCGATCGCTTCATCTCAGGCCCTGAGCCATCGGAATCTTTGTTACATCTCCGGAGGAGAGAGGTGCTGGGGAACGACAAGCTCCTGTTTGCGAGGTATTGCGCGGCGTGATGATAACCAACCAATTAAGCGCTCACTCAAACGCTCCCGTTGGCGCAGCATTGTTCATAATTCACGAGCGAGCTTGCAGCTCTGACGTTGTTGGGCGACACCGGACCGACAACAGAATATTTCGTCATCATCCGCACTGCAGCCGTCATTCAATGAATCAATTACGTGCTCAGAGTCGCGCTCGGCTAGTTTGTTCGGAATGCTGGCTCCGAGAAGCTCCCCGAGGGCTCCCTGGAACAGCTCTGCTGTAATCGTTCGATTGGAATGCGATGCTGGAAGGCAGAGGAAGAAATTAGGCGGCGCAATTTTTTGAAGTTTTTCGCGATCGGCGTATTCTGGAGGATCGGGTTCTCGCTTTTTCTGCCGCAAAATGACGATGAGAGCCGTCAGTATCTCCAGCTGTAATGATGACGTTGGCTGCCACGCTGTTCGGCCATTGGTCTTTTGCTGCAGTTATACGGATAGCCACCCTTATCAAGAAAAGGTCGCACCCTCCATTAGCTATCGGTTCGGTCGTTGTTGGCTGCGCTCGGCCTTCTGATGTCTGATAACAAAGGACTGCTCACCGCCGGCCGCCACGAAAATCAGCTCTCTCTCTCAATTGGACGGACCCCTTGTGATCGACATGAGCATTGAGAAGAAGATTCCGAAAACATCGAGCCCCCTGATTCGTCGAATCAGTGCATTCCTTGTCGGGTATTCCGGCGATGGGAGCGTGGGACGTCGCTCGCCCATCGCCTAGCCGAGTCGTGCGTGGTGTCCTCCCAGGTCCGTGAGTTGAGGGTTCCAGGAGTCGGTTAGAGAGAAAAATCGTCTGGCAGCGCCATGGAACCAGTGGAAAAATTGCTAGTTTGGATTCAATACGTGGAACTGTGATTGAGAGAAGTCAGTATTTTGGGTCTTCATAAAATGATACTTTGCTGGCTCGCTGTTCCTCTGTGACGGCTTCAAATGTAAAGACTCCCGCAGGACTCGTAACCTCGGAAGACAAGAACTTCCGAGAGATACACTGCTCTCTCAGGCTTGCTGCTGCCGAGCTGGTGCTGTGGAGTCGCTTCTTCGCCATCAGTGGGTTGCAGCTCACGCTTCGTCTCGAAACATTACAAAAGCCAGGCTCAATCGTGACGTGCTCACACCCCGAACAACTCTGAACCGTCGACTCTCGTTGTGTACCGCTGCCGAATTTCTCCTTTTCGCCCAGCATCGTGCGGAGATGTCTCGAAGTTTTCCTTCGATGGGAGAATCCATTACGGCGTTTCCGACGAGCGAACGTGTGGAACCATTCGGCGATTCTCGCGGAGCCACATTCCGGACGACCAGGTCAGAGTAGGTCCAATTCCGGACGACCAGGTCAGAGTGAGTCCGATTCCGGACGAAATGGAAGAGCGAAAATCATGGGACTGTCCTCTGCGCAGCCCAGATTCTGTCTTCGGAACGTTCCCCTGAATTCACTGTGAATGGGAGGAATTCGTCCATGGTCAACGGATATTCGTTCGGTCTCAGCCAGCGGAACTTGGCTGTAGAACGATCTGGAAGCGTCGCAGCTTGATACGAAGTTTCTGCGTGATATTTTCTCGCTTGAACCCTCCGACACAATGGCGGCTCCTCATGTTCAGGAGTTTTCTACCGAGTCGCGGCGACCCGCTTGGCTCGTCGAATGAGCGATTAGGAGCAAAAGTTCCCAAAGCTTTTGAGAGGATGAAATCGGAAGCTACCCTGACTGGGAGAAGAGTTTGAGGGATATGTGCGGTTCGAGCGGCAAAGGACGACCTCAAGAGGTGAAAAGGAGTCGTGGACCTTCGCTGGGCTGGCTCGCTTGCTTACTCCTCGAACGAAGATCAAAGTGTCGGTCGGTCGGTGAGTCGGCGAGCGGGCGGGCCGGCCGGCCATTCAACGAGAATTCGCCTTAGCTCCGCTACATTTCCCTCGCTGCTCGTAAATTCGTGGTACTGAGAGACCGGCGAACGAACGAAAGAAAGAACGAGTCGACCTACCGCCCAGCCATCCGCGGCCGGGCGAACTCGACGCCAAGGAGAAACAGAGGAACTTCTTGGAGCTGACGTCTTCCGGGCTATATAGATCACATCAGTCGGCTCTTCAGCTGCTCCGCTTCCATCGGGACGAAGTGTATTAGCATCAGGGATAAACCCTCGTGGATAGTTTGCCCCGGGAGTTGAAGCATGAATAAACAGGGAGCCGGAACGAGTTATCGACTCCGCGTTCAGAGACAGTGACGGCCCCCCGGAGATGGGGTGACGACTCTTTCTGAGTAAGTGACGTTGCGGCCTTCATCGGTACCACGTCTCGGAAGAGGGAGCTATCGCATGAGGGTGGCGATTGGCGTGCTGAGGCGTTGAGGAAGATCGGCTCGGATACCGGTCTGGCTGGAGGCTGTGGATATTCGCTCGGAGGAATATCTGTCGACTCTGGATCGGCAGGGGCTTCCCGGCTTCGGCGGTGACCATGAGCAGAAGTCTGTCATTCATAAAATTGGTTTTGCGTCGCTCTGCTGTGGCTCGATACGTTGTGGTTGTGGAAACGCGAATCTTCAGCTCGAATTCGGAGGAAGAGGGTATTCGCGTATCGAAAAGTTTTCCGATGCTTGTTCCGGCAGCAGTTTCCCGGCCCACCGGAAAGCGCTCAATGACTGAGTCGATGATTCGGATGGTCCCATGCGCTCAATGAGGGGGGCGCATCGCATGACAATACGAACTTCAATTTCCGTACGAGGTCCTCAAGTCAGCCAGCAGAGCTAGCGGGATGCGAGCATCCAATGCGCGCAAGCTATCATATCGCAACAATCAAAAGTCGCAGAATGCCTGGAGACCTCGCGTGATTGCGGGAAGCTCCGTCGAATGAACCTCTTGAAAGCGACGGAAGAGAACATGCCGCGATAAACGCAGAAATGTCATGAGTCCTCAATCTGATCACTCGCATTGTCATCCTCTGCTGTATCAAGTGGAATCGCTGACAAATACTCTGGAGTCAGTCCGCGGTTCGTTCGGCTCGCCCTCCGAGATTTCTCCGATCCCGAGCCTAGGACGAATTCTCGACTTGGAGCGGCCCCCAATCGGTGGTCCCATTGGGTTGTTGAACATCGACCTCACGCCTAGGCCGTTAACCCATAAGGAGAGCGTGCGTTAATCTGTCGGGCAGCAAGTATTCGGGAGGGTAGAGGCTCCTCGAGCCCTGGATCTTGACCGACAGGTACCGAGTCTGTCAAGGACGATTGCTGCAATTCGAGAGTTCTTTGCTGATAGCTGATCGAGTTTGGAACTTCGGATCGAGAGTATGCTCTCGGGATTCACCAACCGTCGGCCTAAGCGTGTCTGGAGGGAATCTGAATTCCGGGTGCGCTTTTCGAAGTATGCACAGCTTCCTTGAGACATTCTCTGACTGGAATTTCTCCCGGATAACAGATCAGTCCCTCCCAAACCATCCGATTCATCATCAATTTCACGTGGATGCCCGTGCTGCCTGCCTGCCAGCCATCGAAGTCGATGGTTCTTATAATGGAGAGCCCGTTCTAATGGCTCTGCTGCCTGTTGGAGCGAGATCGAAAAGATGGTGCCTTCAAACCCGTGCAAGCACTGAAAACCTTCTAGTCTTTCTGAAATGGGGAATTTCTGTTCGAAATGCTCAAAATTCATGGTGACGTTCGGGACATACCGCGCCTGTCCTAAATTTTGGTTTCACGAGGGCTCAGCTCCTTGGGACCGTTGCACTATATCATGTCTGAACCAACATTGCCTTTTCGGAAAGTTGGTTTGCCGCTTAAAATATTTGGAATTCCACTTGCTCCAGTTGGTCCCCTATTGCAGCGAATGTCTTGTCGATTCTACGCTAGAGTAACGACTTAGCCTGGGAAGGAAAAACAGATAAATTAAAATTGGAAAATTCCTCGAACCTTCTCCTCGAGCCCTTTTCTGTTCTTTCTGTTCTCTCTCGCTGATATCGAACCGCTCATCGAGTTTGTTTCCACAAGGGTCGGGGGATCGGCTCAGTAAGTCGGGGGATCGGCTCAGTAAGTCGGAGGAAAATTCCGAAATACGCAGACTCTAATAAGATGACATACGCATCTCCTCCCACGGCGAGTTGAGGGCGGAGCTGAGGTCATCCGTAGTAAGTCCGAGTGCGTCGATCGATCCGAAGCTGAGGGCGCCGAACGAGCACAAGTCGAGGTAACTTTTCCGTTTGCCTCCACTCGATCTCAGCAGGGTTGATGTTGTTGAACAATGAATAGGACAGATAAATTAGCCAATGAATGGGCGGATAGACGGACGGACAGATGGCTTGGCCTGGAGCCCACGTACCTCCAGCACGTTTTTCGTTCGTCCGAGCAAGGGACCGACGGCATTGGGTCAACCGGGGCGTTGATGCATCGGAATCCAGCGGAAGCCCCGACTCTCAAGGAGCATGCGCGGACAAGATTACAAAGATCTTGTGCGATGCAAGGGTTCCGAACACATTAGCATAACTGACTGCTACTGCTGCTACGCTGGAGCAAGACAACAGCGGAGCTACGTCGTCGTCGCCGCCACCAACAACAACAGCTACGTCGACTGTATGTTGTGCGAGTGCGCTGGTGAGTTGGGTGTATGCAGAGCCGCGGTCCGTATCTCTTCCGCCATACATTCGCTCTCAGCCTGTCAAGCCTTTCTGCGGGCCATAAAGTCGCGCGGCATAACTGTCCCCAACCGCAAAAAGCCGCCACCGTGCTGGTCGTTTATACGACTGTCACGCTTATTGAAGCCGTAACGCAAAGCTATCGCGAGCGAGTTGTCGTCGTTGTAGGGCTGCGGCTCATCAACATGTTGCTACTTCTGACTGATTACGATGCACTTCCCTGGACGGACAAGCGATCCCCAATGAAACAAGCAGGAAGGAGCAGTCTTTCGGTCGCCGGACGACCTCCAACGGACGATCCCTCTGTTCGGAACATCGTCACTCAATCATCGTGGTGCCGGAGTTCGGTGCGCAACAGTCAGCTGCGGAATACCAGCCGGAGACCAAGCCGGTATTTGCTTGGAATCGGCGCGTGCTTTCGCGACGGAATATCTTCTATTTGATGATAGATCAACGAGGGAATCTTAGCCAGCAGGCCGGCGGCGGGGAAACGAGCAAGCGTCCAACGGCTAGCTACAGGGTGTTTATTTAGCAAGGTTTGCCCAACAATCGAATGACTGAGCACATACGCTTTCGTCTTGCCTGCCGTACTCAGACCCTGGTCCGACTCGCTGGTGATTTGACAATGTCACATGCAATAGTCGTCCGGGATAATGAATGATTACGATACCCGTTCGATTCTCTCCGGCCGACGGCAATCTACCGTGAACTCTCATGTTAGTGGGCCGAGGAAAAATAGCAACTCGAGGCCCAGTTGGTCGGCCTCGATGTCGAGCATCACCGAAGAGTTGCCCGAATCAGGAGGTCGCGCAACTCTTCAGGTACCCGGCGGCTGTGTCGTAGCAGTCCAGGCTACGTCGGGGAGTGCGTGGGCGCCGTGTCAACGTGCCCTACATATGAGTACCCCGGTTCTTCCTCCGGTAGTTTTCAAGCGGCGTTACGAGCTCAGCATTCAGGCTTTGGAATCTTTTGTCTCCGACACGAGTTCACGTGTTTCGACTGACTGAGCAGCGGAACCCGCCCGAATGCCATCCTGTCAGTTGTTGCTGCGGGACGCTTCCCATATTTAGGAACAGAATTAACAGCGATCTCTTCCCTCAGTGAATTAGACGGGGCACGTCGAGCCACAACCGAGGGTTGCAGTGAAGGTCGTCGACGTTCCATGAATGGGATTATCAGAGTGATCGTACGAATTCCTCGGGGTCCTCCAAATGACCCGAATATGTCAGCTTGGATGCACAGGCTGTACACCGGAGCATCTCCACTCTTGTTTGGGGAGACACTCGAGGACCGAGGAACAGTGAAGCAGGATGAAGCGGACCAGGTCAATAGTGACAAAGCTTCGCAAACTGCAAATGCCGACAGATGCCTAATGCAGCAACAGATACGGACAAGTTGAACCGTCCCGCGTTCGTTCGCTCGCTCACCTATCCGCAGGCACTTCTGCTCACTCTCGAGCGATATTCCCGCGGGAGGATTTTTGTGCGCACAGAGGGAAACACACCTTTTGACCTTCAGGCGCGCCATTACGCGAAACATGCTTTCCAAAGGAGTTCCATTCGTCGGAAAGGCAACGTCGACAACGCAAAACCGCTTTAGCGCTCAAATTGTTGCCGACTGGCATAATGAGGAGCTGATCGGTGTTGTGCGGTGCTCGTGGGCGGCGGTCTCCTCGCGGTGATCCATCGAGGCATTCTCAGACCGGAGTAGAAGGGCGCCTCCGCGAGCTTGGATTTGAGGAGCAACTTGTAAAAGAAGGAACACGGTTCCGAGCTCCCTGTCTGCTGCTTAGACCTCGGACACGTCCTTATTCCTCTAGAGAGGCCATATCGTTCGTCGGATCGCGGTGGAAGGGGAGGGGGCGGCGTTAGATTGGGTGAGGGCGGAGGAAGCAGCAGCTGCGAACGGTTTCCGAAGATCTACACAAATACCTGACAAAAGCCGCCGGCTCGAAACCCAAGAGGAGCTCGACAGGAGCCCCCATGAACAAGACTCCTTTCGTTGCCGTCTAACCAGCTGGTCGACTCCGTTCGCAATGGAGGAACTACGCAGAGAAACGATCGACTCGTCTCTGGGGAACTCGCTACCGGGAGCTGACGGGGAAATAGGCTGGGATTCGGAGCATCCGCTAATCTGGACGGGTACGTCAGAGGAGCGACCTTCTGGAGATCCAATACGCTCTGTATATCTTCTGTGTAAATCTCCAAACGCGCCGATGGCTGCACTCAATTCGTAGCTCGAGCGGCAGGTATAGGATCTCATATCTTCGAAGAACACTCGATTAGCACTCGGATCGAGCGAGATCAGATCCGGGGAAGTTTCTTTTCCAGCGTAATGTCGTCGCGGGGTTTCGCCGCCAGCGTTGCAGTACTCGACTTATTTGTTTTTTTTCCCGCACCAGGATATTTCCAAATTTTACTCACTGTGAGCCGCTCCTTGGCGGCCTGCTTGGTGGTCTCAATGATCTAGGGGGGAGGGGGGGACGACGACGACGGGAGGGGGAGGCAGGGTGAGCCTGGTGGGATGGCGGAGCAAACGAGAAAGCAGCTCGAATCGAGGGGCTGCTGACCACCGACAGAGCGGGAAGGAACAAGCGCTTCACGGAAGGGAGGGACCATTCGGTTTCTTATGATTCCACCCGGAATCGGATGGAAATGCCGAAGTGGACGCTCGACCCTCTTTCGTTCACATTCGGGAGGGAGGGAAATCGAGGAGGGAAAAAAATGGAGGAAAGTGGGGATGGACGACCGTTTTCGGAAATAAATTTTGCTTTCACCGGAGCAACGCAGACTGATTTACGCCGGTCCATCGGACATGACGTATTTCGAGGGAAGCGCACGACGGGCTCCGCTGGGGCAACGGCGCGAGCGGTGGGATAAGACTAGTGAAAGGCCCCTTGGCGCTCCGGAGGCGACGACAGACCAAGGTCGCTCAGAGCAAAGAACACAATGAACAAGGTTTACTTTTCTTCCGATCCCGGTCATTTTCTCCCATTGAATTTGATTCCCACCGCGATTTTTCATCGTTCCCATCCTGGAAACAAGCGAGCCTTAGAACGAGCCAATGTTTGAGCCGTCACAGGAGCGGGGCTCTGTTGCTTCACCAGCAGCGCGGCGCCCGGGGTGAAACTCCCCGCTAGCTACGCTGCCGACGGAAATTCTCCGTGCGCCGCGCCGTCGGTTCCGCACGAGCTCAGGGGAAGATTCCTATCGTGGAACATTTCTCCGGGAGCCAGGATAAGAGGCGTTGTCGGCTCGAATCGACGAATCGCGCCTTACCGAAAACGATGAAGGAGTCTCGCAAGCCGCTCAGCAGAGCCTTGCGTCTCTCGTCTGACGAAAGCCTGACTTTCCGGATGCCGCATAGGTGGGTTCCGCCCTGACGGGACCGGGAGAGAAGACGTCTCCGGAATCACGCTTTCCAAGGGTCTGAGCCTCCATGCTTTCGTCAGGATTCGGAAAATACCAAGACGAAGACATTTTCCCGGCGATGGCATTCATCGGTTCCATCCGTGAGATCGCCGTTCATCGGTGACGAAGAGATCTATTCATAATGATCTCAGAGAATTATTCCAAGAAGATCTGGCCAGACGAAGTTCGACGGCGTGGCTCCGAAGGACGATTTTCCGCTAATTTCGGTGCGGGCAGGTTTTCGCATCTGTGTGCAGAAATAACGACTCGATCTGTTCGATGCGACGGTCTCGACTGATCCCGAGTCTGCTGTTGCTCCTCCCAGTGCCGCCTCGGCTGCATTGTCAGAAACAAATAAAGTTCGGGATCGCGTCGACTCCCTTCTCCGAGTTCTCGAGGGAGAACAAAAAGGGAGAAAAACCCGAACTGCTCCTCAGCTCGCTGAGTAGGGTCATTCCGTTCGTCATGAGTGGCAGCACCATCGAGAAGGTGGACGATGCGCCCGAACCAGGCTCTGACAACGAGGCATGCAAGCGAGTTTGGTGACCAGCGTGGCAGACCGCCGCACCGCCGCTGTGCGGGTCGAAGTCCGGCACTCAACCCTGCAGTGGGAAAAAAGATAATTACAAGAGTGCGGACACCTTAGGTGGCCGCACAAGGGACTGCTTAGGCGCCTGACTCACTGTTGCACTGGCTAACTGACTTGTCAAGGTGGACAGCTCGCTAGCGGGCTGACTGGCTCGTCGCCGGCTCTGCACACCGGAGTGGGAGAATCCTTAAGAAAGTCACTTAATGTGTTTGTTTGTTTCGTTTCAGGAAAAGGTACGCACTCGAAGCCAGCCTTGGTATCTTCGTGAGATTTCCGGACTCTAGCTATCTGTCCGTGCACTCATAGGACCGGGACTCTGCGGAGCGTTCGTCGAAGGTGGCATCCTTGCCGCCCTTCCGCGAATCCGCCGATCCACGCTCAATTGACTTCCTGCCCGCGTCAAAAAGTTCTCCGATTCGGAAAGCCCCCAGTGGATTCTCGTCGTGTTTCCGCCGACTCGCACGTCTTATTTAGGTACCTATTCGCACCCGGATAAGTGCTTTCGATTATTCTCCTCGAATTAGGGAGCGGAGGTGCCGATGAGGTTTTGTAACCCGTTCATGTCGCCCATGTCACTGCTCCGAACGGCAGACCGGACGATGAGCTGCAACATCGGACTACGATTCGGATCTCGATGTTCCCGGATTCGTCCGAGAACGACCTGGAAGTTCTCCGCGTCCGGCCCGCCCCGGGCTGATGCGAGGAGCCGGCAACAAAATTATCATGTCTCATGGTCGAAATTTGGAATTAGACGCTCCCGAGCATCTCCGCTCCGTCACGAGGCACTCGACTTAACAGAAAAATTCAATTCAACCGTAGTGGGTCGTTTCTAAGAAGATGTATGCCGTCAGATATCTCCATCTCTTATGTACGTGAGAAAAATGCGTATGTTCTTCGGTATCGACTATGAATCCAACTCTGTGATGAACCCGTACGGGGAATATCATGAAGAGGACTCGCGTCGAAATGGAATGAATTCGCAACCGGGCACTCTCTTGTGCTGTTTCAAGTCTCCAGGCTGACGGTAGATCCCCGGACGAAATGTCAAGGCGGACCCAACATCGAAAACTTCGGGCGGCTTGGAAGAGCAACGAGCGAGACCTTCCTCAGAATCGCTTACAAAAGAGAGGCTTGTCGAATTGTCGGACGCGACGATGGGGCGTCAATATCGACAGCGAGTCAGAATTTTATAAAGTGCCAGAACATTAACGAAGGAGGAGGAGCGTCAACTCAATAAGAGACAGCCAGCCCTATACGCCGGAAAGACACGGCAATCAGACCAAGTACGGTTTGGGAACAATTAGATTGCCGAGGAGGAAAATCTCCCTTCGAATCATCACTCCAGTTCCAGTGTTTATCACATGGCTAGGGATTCCGTCGAGCTTTCCGGCAAAGTCATTAAACGAAGAGCTCTCGACGTGTGATGTAGCAACGTCCGAAGAGAACGATTTGGGCTTCTCTTCAATGAACTCTCCGTTCTGTGGCTAGATCTGCTCAAGAGCGAATGGAGTTTCCCTCGAGCAACGAAGCTTCGTGCGTGAGATGCGACTGACTGACCGAGGCTCGGCTGGGGCGGGACCGTCGGCGACTACGTCGGCGCGGGTCCACTTTTCCCTCTTTGCCCCGGCTTCCATCCCGACGGAAAGAGCGTCTGCGAGCGAGCCGGACTGACCGAGCTGCGTGCATTCGTCCCTTTTTTTCTTTCTTGGTTCCGTTGTCCGCGGCCTGGCTTTTCAAAGGAATCAACAGGCGTCCACCGACGCGGAACGCGCGGGCAACGCAAGCGGGGCTCGCTCCCGACCCTAGTCCGCCTTCGCCCAGCTCCGCGCGACTCAAGACGGCAACTCGGCTCGGCCTCGGAAAGCGACAGAAGGACACGAGGGGATTTCAGAATCGCCAAGCGAGCCGGCGGGCGAACAGACGAACCCTCGAAACGAGAGACGGCAACGACCAACGACCAAACCTCAAGCTCGTCGGAAGGCCTCTGACCAATTCTGGTGAAAGCAATATGTTCCGGAACGTGCCTGCCCCATTCTCTTGCCGACAACTCGACTGCATACAAATGTTAGCATCCACAATGGAATATCATCAATCAACGCAAAGACACAGTCTCCGGTGGGGGAAAAAGCTCCATAATTCATATGGACGACTTTCCGATTCCGCTCTTTCTTATCTCTGACAGCAGCGATTGTCAAGGTCGGCATCATCAACAAAGCCTCCAGGCTTTCCGCTTTGAGTGTCTTCAGCTCCGAGTCGCAGTCGACGTGGGATAGACGGCGCCAAATCTGTCGACTCTGGACTCCTGGTGACGTTTGTTCTCGCGAAACTTTGTTTCTCTTTTCAAACCTCAGAGGCTTACCCGACATTCTCGGAGTTATGGGATTTTATAACTCTGCGAATTTTCCGCAGCATTGCAGACTGTTTCGGAGAGGTGCGGCGGCTCCACACTGCCACGCGGGGGGTCCCAGATCGGAGGACACGACGGCACTCAGACCGAGACCGAGTGTGAGCAGTTCCCAGATCGGTCGTCGGACATCTGAAGCGTTCCACTGGCCGCATGGTCGTCCTCTGATTTATTTTTGTGCCGCTTTCATTGAGCATTCCTGAAGAGGTACTTCTGAAGATACTTCTCGTGGAGTATTTTCCGGAGCGCGTGGCGTGCCGAGCCGCAATCCAGCACGGGGTCGTTCGCGGCTCGTTCCGTTCGCGGCGGTTCGATTCCAGTGTTCCGAGCTTCATCCAACAAAGGTTCACCGCTGAGCTGTGGTTGAGCCTAATTAGCTGAACTTTGATCCACGATCTGTCGGCCTCCGGCCTCCGCCGATTTTCCGGGCCTTTAGAAGACAGGTGTGAAATTGTCGAATTATGCTCGTTCCGGAATCGTGATGGCCGGAAACCCGTAACTTCCGGCATGGGATCGGATGAACGGGAGCGGATCTGAGCCTCATCAAAAGGTGGAGGTAGAGGTCAGGTGGCTTAGTGATGACGACGCCGACGCAATCGCTGGATGCGCAACAGCAGACAAAGATGAGGAGCGGAGCTGCCGAAAGCACGAGCCAGATATCGCGAAAAGAAGATCCCCTCGGGTCCGCGCCGCTATATCTCTTGGAGATGATTGTTCAAAAATTGTTGTTCGATACTCGGAACGCGTATCGACGTATCCGACCGCGTGCTCTTCTCCGTATGGGAATAAATTGATTCCGCCATCGAATCATTGATGCAAGCGAACCAGCCAGCAGGTGTTCGATTATTTATGGGCTCATAACACCGCTCCGTCGTCCTGTACACCGTATCGGACCAGATGTCAATGACTGTTCGACTGAGCAGCTTTGTCTGTCTCACTGGGACTCCGACGGGTGGGACGGCTGACTGAGTCACGGTACACTCTGCCGTCAGGTACTTCCATGAAGGGGTTTTCCCCCTCTCCCCTTGTCGTCGAGCGACAGGAGGAAAAAGCGCAGGACAGCCGATTTTGAGTTCCCTCTGGGAGAGAGTCTTCGACAACCGTAGACCTGCCTGATAAGTGTGCCTCTTACTGCTGCTGTCGCCGTTGTTGCCGAAATCGGTTCGCTAAAGCGTTTTCGACATCTAACCTTCATTTGAAAGCGAGGGATTACGTCGAATTGAGTCAGCTCCATGGAACGAAGCTGAATCGGGTAGGCGTGGAACGCTGCTCTATTGTACAATCTTCTCCCGGCTGAGCCCCCGCCGACGAATTCCTTCAGCTGTTGCTTTGCCTCCCCGCCCTTTGTCTTCTCCTTCCCTGGTGCGCTTACTGATTCAGAAACTCTCCGGGAAATCCAAGCGGTCCTCGTCCGCCTCGGCCTGTCATCCTCGTGCCTGACTTGCGAGAGCCCCGGGGAAAAGACGGGTTGATGGAAAAAACTTCCGCCGACTTCGGTGCCTACATCCAGAGTTTGGAAGCAGTTTTGAGTTTTGATTCATTAGCGCTCAGCATCCTCATCTCACTCAAGTGATATGAGCAGCCGAAGCCAGGCGAGGGCGGAACTCAGGAGAAAGCGAGCGCGGAGGAAATCGCGCGCTTCCGCGTTCGCGCGAAGAACGCGCCGGTGATTTCGACGTCGTCGTGCACAAGCTAACCTCCGGGCCGTTGTGCCGCTCGCTCGCTCGCCGGCGTGCGGGAGCTAGCGAGCTAGCCTTCCGGCAGGAATGAGACACTTGAGAATGAGAATTAATGAAAGTGCTTGATTCATATTTCATAATTTGCCCGCCCGCGCTGATATGGATCTGCTGTTCCGTACCTGCTCTCTCGAGTGCGGGATCACTTCGTTTACTCGTCCTTTGCAGGCTTCGGCCATGCGCCGTTTTCACTGTCCTCGCGGCGGCAGCGTCGTCGCCGGCCGCCCTCGTCGAGGAGGCGCGCTGGATACGGGGATGGAGCGCGTACCGATCGATCCCGCTGCGACTCTGGGAATATTTCCTGCGGGTTTTGCACTCCTCGGTGTTCGTGTCCACATTTGTTCGAGTATCGAATTCTTCCCTGTCCTTTTCTGGTGGAGAAGGCAAAATGAGGTTTCTGTCGAACCTCGACAAGAGACTGTGGCTCTCTCTCTCTCCATCCAAATTATCCAGACGCCTAGGAACCTTCGCGTCTTCCGCGGTGAAAAATTTCGTAGTGGTGCATTTCCCATTCACTGCCGCCGCCGCCTTCTCCAGTCGCATCTCCTAACCTCTGCTTGGAAAGATGTCCGCGAGTGTCGACTAACTCGTCTCATGAGACCCATGGGACCCAACAGGCGCGCTGGCTGACTTTCAGACGAGGTGGCTGCTTGCTGGTCGCCCGAGCCTTCCCGACCGGCCTAGCTTCTAGTGCTGTATGCTCGGTCGCAACCGCCGCCTGTGAGATGCTCCGGACCATTGGGCACTTTATGGTTAACTGTGCTCTCCGCCGTGAACGTTTTGCGGAAGGCGGACACAAGCTAGGAAGAAGCGTGCGTTTCAACAAATGGAGAGCAACCATCAAGAATTTAGGACCAGCCAGCGTCCTAATAGCAAGCTAGATGCTCGTTTAATTGCCCCGCCTCGCACGACCGCCGTCTGTCCTCGAGGAGCGGGACCGACAAAATCATCTATACGACCAAGCGAGCCGAGAGTCGACTCACCGTATCTCCACGGCAATCCTGAGCGGAGCGTTTGGATAATCAGGATGTACCAGGTACTCGCAGATTCCGAGTCTCCGAGCGATAGCGGCCTCGATCACTTATCGGAAGATTTGTGAGACATCTGACAAATCTTCATCAACAACCGTTTCGGTCAGGGCTCCATATGGGATTCCTCGTCGATTCCGATGTTCACGTGCTCCCCCCATGTCGTCAATGTCGGAGGATTAGTTGAGGAACGTGGAACATTCGACAGCGCGAGCGAGGGAGCGTGTTTTTCCCAACCTTCTGCACGTCGATAATCCATGTTGATGCGGCTCTGGGGGGCGCCAAATTGAACGAAATGGCGGCGAAAGAATGAATGGTAGGACTCTCCGAGATAATTCCAGCGGTGCGTTTCCTTTTTGTAAATCATTTCCCAGCTGAGGACGGATTGTTATGCTCGGGAGCAGAGCACAAAACGGTGGAACCCGTCGGGTCCGTTCCGAGGAACAAGGGGAAATATTTTTCAAACTGTAATGGAATCAAAATGGAATTTTCCCGTGACAAGTTTCCATCACTCTTCCGTGCCGTGGCTTTCGGCTGATTTCCAGCATTTCATGGAAAGCCGAGAATGGAGCTGACTGGAACTGGCCCGATGACAG
Organism: Galendromus occidentalis; assembly: GCF_000255335.2. Taxonomy (NCBI): domain Eukaryota; kingdom Metazoa; phylum Arthropoda; class Arachnida; order Mesostigmata; family Phytoseiidae; genus Galendromus; species Galendromus occidentalis. The sequence continues at coordinate 712,578 of NW_003805419.1, read as the reverse complement.
ACCCTGCCGGCAGACGGGTGAACGGGCGGGCCGCCGGGTCGTTAATATTTCGACAGATCATCTGGAACGAATAGTCGGAGGACTCATGGGACTTTTTGTTGCGTCATTTCACGAAGCTAATGGATTTTCAAGATACTCTGTTTCGACCAGCCGAAATAGAGCGGCCATGCGACGAGGACGAAGTAGCTTCCTAATGGAGATTTTCGTTCTCTCCAATGTGTTCGTCAAAGAAGTGTTGACTGAGGAGGAAAGAGACATGTGAGTGGGTTGGCGGACGGACGAACGAGCGGGCGGTCGGTCGTAACGACGGATATGCGACGGGGGGGGGGGCGGCAGTAGAGAGCGAAGGGATAAGTTCACTCGCGACATAATCGCGTCAAGTCAAATGACCGTCTTCTGTCATCTCGATCTCGAATTCCCTTGCGTTCACGGCCGTAGATCCACGCTCTCGCGAAATATCAAGACTGACATTTCGACGGATATGAAGTAAGTTCGGCGATATAAGAGTGTCCCTCGACACGCACACTAAAAGCCGTTCTACGTAAATCGGGACGGGTTCTAATAGAACTTGATCCGGCTCCCCATCGAAGGAGCTCGCTCGGGGGCATTCGAGTCATCGCAGATAATAATCAATTGAATTCATTGCTCCCGCAATGAAGCGGGGTGGTACGTGCGACACGGTTTCGCCCAACTATCTCCCGATTGGTTGTTCGCGAGCCGTTCGGCTGTGAACGCAAACAGACAAAGTTTTGACCGTGTAGTCCCGTTGGAACGTGAGCGGTGACGTCTGACGTGATGAGGAGAATGTTGCTGTTCCGCAGGCAATAAGAGGCGATACCCGAGGGATCGCGTTCGATTGTAATCTATGAGAGTGTGAACTACATACCGCTTATGGCTGATCGGCCGAATTCGCTCGAAGCGCCCCGCGATAGCTGAAGGGTCATCGTTCTCCGAACGCCCCCGACGCCGCGCACGCAGACCGTTACGGGGATGTTCGGATGCTCCCATTGAAATCGTTCACCTGACAGATGCCGACCTTCCTCCATAAATCGCGCAGCCGTCTTGACCATTGAGAAAATCTCAGAGGCCACTCTGCAGGGATGATCGGGCATACGTACATAGATCTGCCGGCTGAGGAGGCCCGCGGAAAGATGGCGACCCAGCTGAGAGATATTGGTCTTAGATAGCCACGCTACATGCTCGTGCATGCAGCGGGCGCGCTCAAGCGAGAACGCATTCCACGTCGAGCGGCGGGGGGAAGGAGAGTCCAACGAGCACAAGCTTTCCGAAAACTATCGATGATACATCTCGTACGGTTCCTCTCCGGTTGATTTTTTCTGTGCAGGGATAAAAGTTGTGAGCGGTCCGCACCGATGATGCACGGCCACCGGGAGCGTGCTTGGGAACGAAGAGGCCCTTTTCAGAATCTCAATGCATTCGAACGCCAATCAGCGTCGGAGTAAGTTCGAAGGCGACGAGCGCTCCCCTCGTCGGTCATACCCGGGACTTCACGGGAGGGCACGCAATCGGTGTCTCTGTGCGTAGAATGTTCTCTGGTAGACGCGATGACACCGTGCACCCTTGAGACACATTGGCGGTATCGCGTCTTCAATTTTTTTCGTCGCGTAGCTCCGTATTCGATCCTCTTGACGACGACCCTGGTGCACGTTGCTCGCTTCGCAGCCCGCGGATGTGACCGCCGGGAGTCCTGGAAGAGCGATGGGCATCATCGGGGAACCTTGGAGGAGGGTTCAAGTTCTAAAAACACCATTGGAGCGTGTCGCTCAATCAAGAACACACCAAGTATCAGAGATTAGTTAATTTTTGTCGACGTGATAACCAGCGGTGCGTGAGTGCGCGCGTGGGCACCGCCCGGTGTGCGTACGCTCTCTGTCGTTGAGAAGCCATTGCTTCATCAGCTTATCGCCTGCCAGACTGGCAGACAATTTCCCGCGCTAGTTCCCTTCTTTCTCTCGGAGCTCCTCGTCACAGGCCTCAGACGGGACTTTGAGTATGAGTGCCAGTATGAACGTGGAAAAGTGTGCGTGTGTGTGCGTGAATGTATGATGATGAGGAAAATGGCGATGCTAAAACTTTACGCAACAAAAAAATCACTGCTTTCCCGAACTGGCAGCTTGACTTGCTTCGCTTCCGTCTCCTGGGTCCTTCGGTGCGCGCGCCACCACCTCTTCGGTCGCTTGTCTCGCGTTCGGTCGGTCGGCTGGCTGGCAGGCGGACTGAGCTCCAGCGTCCTCGCCGCCGAACAGGAGCATCGAAGTTTAGGGAGCACCGCTAGCTAGTCCGCACGCCGCCCGGCGGCCCGTTCGCTTCCTGCTCTAAAAGTGCCGGTCCTCGCGACAAGGCGATGCGACGTCCATAAGCCGCTTAACCCGATTTTTGCTGAACAAGGTCAACAGCCGCTCTGAGCTACACTTTCAACGAGTTCATGAGCCCTTATGTTGATGGTCGAAGACGCAACGATCGCTACCGAGAAAGAACATCGGTTGGGATGTCATGCATGGTTTATGCACAGTCGATAACCATAAATTATTCTGATATATCCGTCAAGCACCGCTCAAATTCGAATATTGAATCTCCTGCTCGGGATGGGGTGCTTTCGAACTTTAAGGGGAAAGGGGAGGGGCTAGAACGGCGCAACAAGTACCGAAGATCCTGAATGAGCTTCACCCGAGTTCGCACCGCTAAGGTGGTGCGCGGATCGACGATGAGAGTTTTATTGCGGACATTCGCATGTGCTCGCTGCTCAGTCTTTCCCTCGGCGCTCGACGCCCCCCGGCGGCGATGCCTTCCCGAGCGAACCGCGAAGCTTCCAGTTCCCACGGGGAATTCTCTCCGCAATCGTCGTTCCGTAATCGAATTCAGCTTTGATCACGCATGTGATACAGAGGCGAATGATCTCGTCGGGCATCACCGATTGAAGTCCGATTTGCGGGAAGCGGAGAACGAGATCCTCCTTGCGTGAATGTATCGTTCGCTCGGGCAGCCTCATTTCACTCGCACCTCGATTCGTGGGATACTTTGGCTCGGAGGGAGGCCAGCTCGGCGCTCAACGATCCAAGGCGGTTATCGTGGCTGACATGGCTCAGAGACAAATCGCGAACGAGCGTGACACCTAACGCGTTGCACGGCGTTACGCACGGAATTAGACACAGGCACGCGTAGGCACGTTCTCTCTGGCTTGAGATCTCTCTCGCGTTGCCGGAGACCGGCGGACATCGGCATCATGAGCAGAGCGACCCAAATCCTCAAAGACTGTTTCCCACGTCAGCAATGCCCTCGTCAGGATTTCATCCTTCTATTTTCATCGTGTCGGACGCCTTCGATGAAAAGGGCTCGGGCTGTAGAATCGTAATCAGGGTACTTCTGGGCTTTTTTCTTCTGAGAACCCACCGCCACTGGACGGCACCATCCGTTCGATAAGCATCCTGAACTTGTGTCCGGAAAAAGACCGAGGGGCCGAGTATCAGAACCACCTAATCCGGTAACCGCAACTCGGTAGCGATTCTGAGAGGCGTTCACATTCGAGTAAAGCAAGACTACGTGCATCGGCCGACATGTGGAGCAGTCGAAGTGGGTCTCAGGTGTCCACTTCCCTCGAAGTAGTGACCGAGTGTCTGGCCGAGCTCGTTCCCTTTGGGGAGCGGGAGTTATTCCGTGCAGACAATTGCCCTGATGAAGTCCTGAGCCTGTGGAATCATCGTCCTCATTCGAAATCTCGTTGGATCATCGTATCGACGGCGAGGTCGACTCGTGCCAGATACGGAACCTGATACGGCATCCCTCAGATGGACTCGTCGCAAGCTCAAGGAACAAGAGGTCATTCTGATCTCTGGTCCCGGAGACGCAGGAGCCTCGAAGGAGCGACGGTCGGAGTTTTCCGGGAATCCCGAGGGCATGGAATAAGCCTTCCACGAAGGATAATCACGTCGGAAAATTCCGGACGTGCTACACACGTGGTACGAATAGGCATCACTCTCACGTGATTTTGTTCCCGTAATGAGCTCTGAGCTTCAGCACTCGGCTCAGAGGGTACGATGTTGCACGGGACGATCTATATGTTTCGGAGCGATCAGAGGACTCGCCTCGGTAGACGAGGGATGCTCCGATGCGGCATAAGACTCCACCGAGCTCGCTGCCATGCCTTCAGACGATTCTCCCTGCGCGACATTGATCCCCAGGAAACAGGGAATTATGCGGTGATGAGCAAGGTGTGAGGACACGTGTATACTAGCGGAAGCCTCGGGACATCGCTTCACATTCAGCTAAGTAGCAGAACTCGTTCATTTCCTCGCAGCTCTCACTCGGTGGCGATTTGCGATCATCTAAATTCCCGCCCGCAACATAAAGAATCGGCAAGAGAGAAAAGAACTGCGGTATTGCGGGATCGTACGCCGGCTGGCCACCGGCTGGGCGGACGGTCCACCGACCGCCCGGCTGCTCGCTGGCATACTTGGTCGGCCGAGCTCTCGGTGTGCTGACAAGCTGACTACTAGAAGCGAGCGAGAGGAGACATCGTGGAATCCGATGAATGGAATGTTAATATAAGGAGCCAAGCGTTTCTCGTCCAAGAAAAAGAGCCAGAGGAACAGAGGACTCGGCCAGCTCAGGCTTCGGGTGCGGTCGTTGTTTTTCACCAATCCGCCATGGTCTCCGCAGAATAGTGGTCCTCGAAGATTTATTAAGTGTAGGTCAGATGGTCACGTCATTTGTCAAGGCGACGGAATAAATTTGAGAATTTCCCGTCTGGCTACTCTTTCCGGTCTGACAGAGCGACAGAGACACCGTCAACGAGCTTCCGAGCTTGACTGTTCCGCGGTGAGTGAATCCCAGGCTCGACTTGCACCGATTATCGTGAGCTTCCTGAAATATCAGTGGACTCGTTCCGGAATGGGCAAGACGGAATATGCGTCAGAGCTTCTCGGAGCGAGGAAATTACACCGCGGCCACCGCATTCGGTCGCTCGGGCGTGGTTTTGCGGGACTGCGATCATTGGTGAATTAGTCAGCGGAACTTTAGCGTCACCGGCCAGTGCGGGAGATATTACTCCAGACGGCGGTAGCTACCTAGGTACGGATTTTACCGTAGCATCGAGGTCGAGGCCGTGATTCTCTGCCGACCGCGCGCACTAAGATCGTCCTGGGAGAAAATCGAGGACCTTCTTGACGTAGACCCCACCGAAAAATATTTCTTCCCTTCCTGAGCGACTTCTTATCACGAATCGGAATGCGTGGATTAGGACTGATTACGCGGACTGTCGGTGTGTTCTAAGAGCAGGAGGCGCGCAGACCACTCGCCTACCCTTCGATCGCATTGATTAGCTTGTAATTCCGTTGAGCGCTTGATCGTGACCTTGATCGCGCTGATAGTTCCGTTCGAATAGAGTGCAGGAACGATTCCCACAGCAGCAGAACGGCTGTGCAGAAAGTCGACCACCAGCATATGCATCTCGCATGTGCATCCGCATGTCCACCGAAACGCGCTCGTTCGCCGTCCAGTCTAGCGCCGGTGCCGCGCCGGTCGCTCGGTTCCTTCCCTCAGTCGGCGACGATGTGAGGACGTCGCTTCTGCGAGCGCCGCTGCTGCTGCCATCGTTCGCTTATTAGATTACAATGAGAGCCTTTAAGCAAAGCCAACAATGGTGTCCTGAGACACTTCTCCTTTGTAATAAGGGCATAATTTACGCCAGCGGTCGCTAATTACAGACTTGGCCAGTCGTCACTGCTTTCATAAGTACTGCAAACAACTGCTCTAACAAAGACGGGAACGACAACAGAAATGAGGGATCCTCTCTTTCTCCGTTTCCCTCTGGGACAAGTCGTTTCCCCGTCCGTCTTCAAGGAAGTTGGACTCGGCCCCGACTGACAGACTGACGGACTGTCTGTCTGACTTGTCGCTTGAGGTTCCAATTCCGACTTCAAGCACTGAGCGCAATTCACTGCGTCCGATATCACGGAGAGAGAAATTATGAAAGTGGTGCCGATGCCGTTGAAAAAACGGCTCTGATGCAGTGCGATTTTCAGCGGATAGACGCACGATCAGATCGGGTGGGATGCGGTAACCCTTCCCCTGAGCCGTCTCTCTAGGATCTCTGGCAGTTGTGGAGAATTCTCCGAGAAGGCGTTCAATTCACGTCCAAGCTTTCTAGCGATTTCCCCGGTTTTTATGCGACGAGGGAATAGGCTTTGAGCGAGAAAAGCTCTCAGATCCTATTAGAATCAGCGGTGCTTGTGACCGGTTACTGAACGCTCCTGGAACAACACGTCCTCATCGCGTCAATCGGGAAAAACCCGTCTCGATTGTACGCGACCAGTTCCTGCGAGAAACTGTGTGTGATCACTGAGCTCTGATTTTTTCCCGACTAATAACCTTTTCTGGCTCGCCGAATGGGAGTTTCTCCCCAGCATAATGTTCCCCAGACCAGAATTCTATTCAATGAAGGATGGTGAACTTCTCGTTTTTGGGTTCGCATCTCTTGCCGCCGGACTCGTAAACTTGGATTTCTGCGATGTTCGCAGCGTTTCGGAAGCACCGGAGTATCCTTTCGTAATTCCTCTCTCACGGGGCCCCGGTCAAGGTCAGAGCACGGAATATGAAGATGACTCATTGTCGGAGTTCCGGGGCGGAGAGCCCTATGGAAAGTCGAAACTCCCCGACTGAACTCGTTTTGATGCATCGAGAGAGTCATCAGGGAGCATCGGATGCGAGGTGGAGAGGGGAACAAAGCAGCGCTGGTTCCAATTGCTTTTCGGAGATTTTGCATGAGTCTGGATCGACAAAAGATTCCCGGAGTCGGTCGCGTTTCCTCTCGCATCTTAATGCCGACGATGCCAACCTCGATTTCTCTCTGTCGTTCGCTTCGCTAGCAAACCTCCAAGACGTCCCTGGATGGGATAGCAGCTGTGAGTGTTTCCGAATAGCGAGCGTCCCTATTTCCTCGGCCGAATCTTCATCGCTTTATTTCCCCGTCTCCTAATATCGATGCAATTCCGGACCCCGTGGATATCGTATGCAATACACAACGAGACAAAGCTTAATATCCTTTCGGGGATGTTCCTACGATTTTTCCGTGGCCGGCGAGACCAGTAATATTGGCCGGCTCGCGAGTATTGAGGGGGGTGGCTGGCGTCAGGACCTTCCTCTTCGGCTGGAATATGATTTCTGCTCTCAGGCATAGTGGAAGCGGGAGAAGAAGAGTTCATGTTATCCACGACGAACCGAATCTCAGTCCAAGTTTCGAATTCACAGCGGCCTCGCGTCATCGCTAGAGTGTCGAGAAATCGAATGTCAACTTTCCCCGGACATTAGATCTGTACGGAACGATTGGAAATATTCTACGGAGCAAAGAGCGCGCCGATTGAGTCCATAAAAAGCAAAAACACTTTTTCCATTCAACCCGCCGTCTGCATTGAATGTGTCTCAAGTAGCCTCAAGGCAAGTGTAGTGGTCATTCCGAGCCGGCGCGAATCAGCGGGGCGCGCTCCGAGCCGAGGCACGTCCCTCAGTTTTACCAGAGTAAGACTTGAGGCGTGCTTGATGTTATTTAGAATACCCTTGCTCGCTGTTCCACCGACGGAATCTCTCCCTTGAGTGCCCCGCTTCTCCGGATCACGTATTTTCTAGAATGGTGAAGCTTTCCGAAGACGCACCGTTGACATTCTCGACCGTGAGCGATGTACACGGCCGGACGAGGCTTGGTGGTTTCCAGAAATCGAATCTCTAGCTCAAAAATCAATTTCGGCCAGGCAGGCTCTACCTCTACGCTTCGGTAGAAGCCCCGAGGGTGCTCCGGAGGAGGCTCGCCGAGCCATCCGCGGGAGAGCTGCACGGAGTTACGCACTTACCTGTATCGCTCTCCAACCATCGGGGGTTCTGAAAGACACCTCGAAAAGTGGCTTGCAGTAGACATATAATCGCATCAGCCCTCATTAGACGCTTTGCGATCCGATCGGGCACTTTCGATTCGGACCGAGGAGTCTAGGAATCAAATCTGAGAACTGCTGACCTAGAGGATGAGCTCTCCGAGAGCTACCCACCAAGAAATATCCAGGAGAGCGGTCGAGCGGCGGGAGCGGCCGCCGCAACTGGAACTATAACGGTCAGGGGAGTCGGTGCTACGAAAATCTTGATTTTGCGGAAGGAACTTTGTTCACTGCTCTTCTACGCGCTTCGTATTGTTTTCGCCGCCGGAGCGGAAGTACTTGGGTCCTTGCGGTCGGTGACTGGCTGGCTGGCTCACTCACTTGCGAACGGAATCGTCCTTTCCCACTCGAGTGCGGGAAGAAAAGTACAGTGAAGAAGAGGAGGATCGAGCGAGCAAGTAATAGGAGCGGGCATGCCGCCGGGAGGAAAGCCGAGCGGTGGTCCAAGCCGGAGAAGGGTAAGGCGTCCGTGGCCGTAATGCTGAGACAGCTGGCTCGACACTCTGCTTTGCCCAAGGCTGATAAATGAACTGGTGACGACGTCCCAGACAGAGGCGGCTCGCTCGCTCGCTCATCCGTCCGCTCGCTCTGTGGTTTTCGGTACAACAAAGCTTTGTGACCGGTGCAGGAGAGCGTAAGAGAGCTGAGGGAGAAGCGTTGCAAACGGTATCTCCAATGGAAGTCGACCTCCGGCGCCAATTTTCGGCTTATGCATGCACATACACAAATTTGGATAAGTGGAACATCACAGATTATGCAAACAGCGGGGTAAAGGGAATTAGCGCGGGAATCGTCGTAGGACCCCAATTCAGAGCTTCTGCGCCATGATACGCCAGGAATCGTTTGGTAGGAGCCCCGTCTTGCAGAAGACCGTCGCGTACTGCGACACGTATCCGCGTACATAAGTTGACATTTGTCCGCTCACGCGTGACAAGGCTGACTCATCCAAACGAGATCGCGACGACCGACTTGGCGACGAAGCTCACGAAGACCGACGAAGAGACTGAGCCGACGTTTCCTGTGATAAACGAATGGGCATGTGGAGGGATGAATAGAACTTAGTCAGCGGATAAATGGTACATGGATAATCTCTCGATGGATGACATCGCTTTGATCCGGACATTCATCGAGGGAGCGATGGATCTGGATCCGAATCCGGGAATGGACGCTTGTTCGACATCAAGGGGGCTTCCATGAGGAACATGACGGGGGCCCGGGGTGCGCGGGATCAGGAAGAAAATTTCAACTGCTGGACGGAGGAGCGAGGCGCCGAGACGGACACCAACCAACGTCCCTTCGGCGCTTTCCCCCCTCACCCCTCCTTCCAGCCAATTTTTTGCTTTTGGGAGGGGGACGACGACTACAACGACATCAATGAGATTAAAAATTTACAGTCGGCCATGACATGTCCTCTCTTCCTGGAGCGCCCTGAATTTTCGGGGAAATGCTCTTCTCTGAGCTGCTCCCCATTTCCTCTCGAGTCCCGACTCCGGTTTCCTTTCTCGGTGGCTCTTCTCTCCTTTCTTTCTCCACGCTCTCGCATTAAGTTGGGACGGCAGCAGCGACCGAGGATGCCTTCGGTTGGAGTCGCCGGTCACTCCGGCTACGCTGTGCCTCCTTAATAACTTCCGTTCCGCTTGTCCAAGAGAGGCACAGAAAAATTCGAAGCTGAAAGACTCAAGTAGCCATTCGTACACACGGATGTCAGCGGACGATCAAGCGATGATTGAATTCGCCTCGGAATACCATGGGGCTCGTGATGCGCTCGCAGGAGGGTTCTCTCGCATGAAGGTCGACAGCGATATTCAATTTGGAAGCTCAACAAGTTCGCCGGATTTCAGTCTAAGTGGACTGGCCGTCGAGCAGGAAACTTTCTCGAATACGACGTCATCGAGTCATTAGCACCGGTGAGCATCCTGAAACAGAATCCGTGATCTGGCCCCGTTTCTTTCACGTGTCTCAATTAGTCAAAACGATTTTCAAGGATTTTGTCCGTGAGGTGGAACCGATACATTTCGTCGCTGCTATTCCTTCCTACGGGACCTGTACCTCCGAGACGACGAGGAGGAACAAGCACAGAGCAGAACTTATACGAGTGAAGGACCGAAGAGGAACAATGACGCCGCCGTTGTCGCATGAGAAAGCGAGCTCATCGTCAACGTTTCATAGTTATTGCACAATAAATCCCATTTATCGTCGCTTCATTGGTCGTTGGTTGTAAACTCACAAGCTTGAAAGAAGAACGACGCAAAGTGCCGTCGGCTGCCTTTCGGAAGTTGCCTCGGCAGACTTCTCGGGCTCAACCGGAACGTACCGGGCCGACGGCGACGTACGGCGGCGGTGGTCGGCCGCCCGCCCGGCGAGCGTTTGGCACCAGCGGCAGGCACATCGCTTGACCATCAGCGCAGGGCTGACTTGTTTGGCCAGATCAGTCGGTAGGACTAGCAGGTTGTCACATGGCTCGTTTGATATGCAGTGGCCATTCGTCTTCTTCAGACAGTTGGCCAGCTAGCCCCCGAGCTGGCACTTTCTGCTCGTTCACGGCTTCATTATGTCCGAAAGCCTCGTCTTCTCAAGCGACCCAAGCAGGTGAACTATGGAGCGGAGTTTCTGCTGACTCATTGTGGCTTCTAGGTATCGGGCAATAGAGAGAATCCGAATTCTCCCAAAGCCACCCCGTGCGCATTCCTCCACTTTATCGTCGGACACCCGTATCATCTCTCACGATATGAAGCTCGAGCGAGTCCCGGCCTCGATTTGTCAGGACATTCCGTCGATGTATGAGGTCATATCTGAGAGACATCATCTTTCGACTCCAGGTGAACCTGAAAAAGTACGGTCTGGACGATGATTGGGTCATATAGTTTGGATAGGGGGGTCATTTTGGCGGAAATTGATCGCGCTCAGCTGAAGCTGAGATACGCAGAGATATGGACGCATACCCTGACAGAAAGCCTCACGGTGACCTTTGCGGAACTCTCGGGGATCATCGGTGAGAGAGGAGCGCTCTGAGATTCCGGAATTTGTTGAGGAACACAAATGAAGTGGGACAACGCATCAAGCTGTCGCATCCCATCTTCGAGTGCTCGAACAACAGCTGGCCGCACTTTCAATTTTGGCTTCCGGTGGGGGATATCTTGAGGCATCTCCTCGGAAAAGAGAATAAGAACCTCCGGGCTCAACATCAAGAATTACCTCCGGAATCGCACTCACCTGACTCGTTTCCCACCGGAGCAACCATCGATTGCTCGATCGCTCTCGATCTCGAGGTCCAAAACACGGTCTGCGAGGCAGAGGAGAAACTTCAGGCGGGCTAGATGCACAGGAGCGTCGAAGGTAGGTATGGGAGTTCCGTTCCGCGAAAAACCACCGCTGTTTCGGTTTAATTAGAGCGAGTGTCTGAAGTTTCGGAAGGGAGCGTCTCGCAGCTCCAAGTGCGGCCGAAACCCGGGTTAGATGAACGGTGTCGGGAAGGAATGGCGGGACTCATCGCCGAGCGAAACTCAAAGAGTCCTTTCAAGAATATACCGAGTCGCCCGTCACAAAATGCTCCCTCGACTGACGACTGCGGCTCTCAGGGCTCATTACGCGCATCCCGCGGACTCTGACGGAAAACTGTTATCAGTTTGAACAGCATGCGTGCAGGGATGATGAGAGTGACAGCGAGAAGTGCGACCGAGCGACAGGCGGCGTGGTGTCAACTGGCCTCAAGCCGATTCAACCAGTTACTCGTTGGGAGCCAGTTACCCACCTGACCCTTTCACCGAGAGAGACCCAGACGCCCGCTTGGTCGGTCGGGAAGGACGACTGTCTGTCTACTTGGCGGGCTGATGACTGCGTTCGAGCAGCTCGGCCGACTGCCGACAGAAAGCGGCGGCGAGGATTAGCTCGGACTGTCTCTTCAAATCATCGCGGCAATCCTGAGAACGAATGAGCGTACAGTCGCAGAGACCGAAAGAGCGAACGAGTCGACCTACCGAGCAACCAGTCCACGAACTCAACCAGAGAGGAGTGAGTTGTCTGCTGAGTTCGATTTGGAAAGGTTATAGTGACAGTCTAGTTGTGCGAGGGAGAAAAGCCGAGGGAGCGACGGGGAGTCGCTCGTCCGTTGCGGCTCCGCAGTCCCGGGGCGAAATCTTGCCGGGGCCGCCCTGAGCACTTTTAACATGGGAGGTTTCCACATTCCGTAGCGGTCGGGAGGCGGGGGAAATATCCCGCTGACGCCACGCGGGGGAAAGTGTATTTCCTTTAGTCATTCGAGCTCTCATCTTTCCCCGAAATATATATTAGTCGATTCCCTTTGTCTTTCTCTTTTTTAAAGTCCGCCGCGCCTACATTTCGCGCGGAGAGCTTCCCTCTCTCGCTGTGAATAATCTCCGTCGGAGAGTGAAACGGGTGGGGTGCGCTATGAATGGACTCAGCAGGCACGTCGCCCCGTCTTCCGCACGTCGCGATGACCTCATCGTGGACGGAGCCCGGAGCGGACGGATTTTTTTTCCGCAATCGTCGACTCGACGAAAGAGTGGGCCGTGACCGCAAACTCACTCCTAAGAGCTCGGCGGCCATATCAGACGAAATAAATCGATCCTCGGGGATTCATGACCAGGCAGGGGAGATCATACGTGTGGAGTCGCGTGACCGATATGAATGAGAATATATTCATCGTCGCGTGATCCAGATCAACGTTGGGGAGCCCGATGCGTCCAGAAACGCGCTCAGAATATCCGAACGAGTGCGTGGCTGGCTCTCGCTTCCCGCCGAGTGTTCCATCGTTCTCAATAGGAGGATCATGTTGCCATGAATCGGCTAACGAGACCTGCTGATCAGGAGATCATTCAGCCGAGCTTGAGTCCGAAGGTGGCCCGACGGGTGCTCTTAATCTCTTGGCCTCTCCTGACGATGAGGAGCTGCGCCGGAGGAAGTCTCTAACAGAGCTCTTATTTTTAGCTGGATACGGCTACGCGAGAGCGGCTTCCTCTCGAGTCGCGTAAGATCGAATCGCTGGAGGGATATCGATTGAATCCGAGCGAGCTGCAGGCTCACGTTTCTGACAAGACTCCCAGAATTAATTTCGGGAATCAGGGGACGGACTCGCGAGCGATTCCGAGTGCTGGATTTTTCTCGGAGAAGTCGAGTAGGTCGAGGAGACGGCGCGGCGCATGAAAAACTCGGGAGTTCCGGAGGATGTAGTTTCATGCTGCGCGGTGAAAATGTTTCTGTGCGTCCAAAATACGCACCGTCGTGACCGAGTGACCTTCGACGTTTTTCTGTATCTCGGAATGATTATTTTATGCAGTATGGCGGGCAATCCTCAACATAGCGGTTTTCACCAACCGAACCGGACCGCGTTTGAGCTTCCGGAGATCCCAATAGAGCGTCGAGGATCTTCATAGGGCTGAAGTTCTTGCTGCTGTGGATATTTCCTCCTGTGTGTGGTTGGATGCCGAAAAAATGAAAACCGCAAATCGCTCAGACGGTGCGTTCGACATTGTCGCGAGCAATGTAGGAAGAGCCCGGAAGTCCCGAACATCCTAAACGCTTCTCTCCTGCGCACGAATGGTTGACTTTTTGTATACATGAGTAGTCTACCAGGCTATCTTGCTGGTTTTTCGGCTCTCTTCAGAGGCAGCGTAGGCGCCATCTGCAGATTACATTAGCCCATGGAGGCCGCGCTTGTTCCCACTTCTACAGCTGGAGTGCATAGGTATCTATTCGCTTCCAACGCAGGTTGGGAGAACATTCGTAACTCCGCGAATGGTATTGGTACAGACCCGCCAGGAGAGAATAGACTGCAAGGTTGAACTGGAGCGATCTCGCTCTGCTGAACGTCTCAATGATAGCAATCGATCATCATCGAAGTATCGCACGCTGCCTTGTGATTTTCGCTTGAGACCGGTGATCGTGCAGAATAAGGTCAGGAAGTTCCCGGCTCCCAGGCCTCCACGGGACCTCGGTGGAGACCCCGAGTGTTGCGATCTCACGAAAGAATCCTGCGCATAGCTCTGCGGAAAGCTCCCTCGTCTCAATGAGGCTCAATGACTCTTCCCTTCAGAAAATCGAAGCTGAAGCGAAGGCGAAACTTCTCGTTGCTAACTCCTCCATCTTCTCCATTGACGCCGCGTCGACGACATTTTATTCGCTCAGATTTTTATCTATGCCTCGCTTGGTCGGTTGGTCGGTGCGCCTCCCGAGCTCAGAAGGGGTAGGATTTCCTACACATAGCGATGATGATAGCGGTGATGACTGCGGAGGCTATCATCATATCTCAATGGTTATAATAAGCATGCTCGAATCGCGGGCTCGATCGAGTGATATTCTCGAAGCGATATTCAGCGATCATGGTGGCGGGCGCTTCATATTCACGAGTCTTTTTATACGGGAGCCATTGTTCGACGCCGCTGCCTCGGCACGATCAAATATTTACGGATGAGGTCGGCTCACAATTTCAACTTGCGTGCGTTAGTCATTTACGTCTACGACAATCAACGGCGTCTCCTTATTCAATGGCTTAATTCTTGTTGCTTCTGTCTGACGGAAGTCGTACCGAACAAGCGCAACATACTTGCGCTCGATAATTATTCACGATCGAGACGGCAAATTCAAGTTGTACACGGAATCCCGATGAAGCTGTTGGGGGGAAGATGATCTCCCGGAGTCTGAAAGCAGAGAAAGGGCAAAGATTCCAGGTCAGCGGGGTTCGCGGTAGGCATTTCACCGCAGACTGATACCCGGGGAGATTCCACCGAAGACTGATACCCGGGAAAAATTGTTGCGTCGAAAAGTGTACAATCGATATATAATAATTGGACTCGCTGGAGCAGTCTCATGGTCGTCCAGAGCAGAGATGGTTCATTTCGTGCCCCGGGAACCGTTCTAGTCGGAGGAAAGGGGCTCACTCGCGTGGCAAGCGGAGCAGAGTTCGCACCAGTCGTGCCGGTCAAAAGACCAGCATGTTGGACGGACCTTCTTCGATATGGGAGAGTTCGATGCTGAGTTTGCACATCTTCCGCAACTCTTTTCGCCAAGTCGGCGGCATTTTCGATCGGAGTTTCTCTATCAAAAAACGAGGAAACCAGCCCGCTGAACCTTATCAACGAGAGGAAACAGCCCTCAGTGGGAGGTTTCTGAAATCGGCCACAGGAGAAAACCTTGAAGAGTTTTTCGTGACGCTCCCGGATCGTCCGCTCGTAAGCTGGATCCTGGTCCTGGGAACGAGAGGATTCGGATCACGCCCCCGAGATTAGGACACCTGTTAGGTATTTGCATATGTTCGGTGGGGAAACGCGAGCAGCTCGGGGTTTTAGATTGAATCATGCGAAACTCTACACGCCATGGTTGGATCGATCTTTCGTGAAGGGCTCAGGATGTTCCTTTTCCACAAAAATCGCCCGATATCCCCTGGAACGGAATCTCTATCTCCTGATTGTCGGACATCGCCGACAACTCACATCAGAGCGGAGACGATCCGTCATCATTGCGGACCCACTGGCCAGGCTCGCGTCAGTCAGTCACTCAGTTGGTCGGTCGGTCGGTCAGTCCGTCCGCCTCGTCAGTCAACTGCTCCTCGCCTACTCACTGGGCCGTAGTTTCCTCCGCCGATATTCACCGTTCTCCGTCTTCTATTCGTCGACAAATATATTCAAATAGCAGAGAATTATGGACTAGGTGGAAATACGAGAGCAGCACATGATGATTCCAGACGAGAGTGATTAGCCGGTCGGGGTTGATCGATAGACTAGCCGAGCTCGACACCGATGCTACTCCTCGACCTTCGCTGGGTCCGGATTGAGGCAGGAATCGAGTCCGTCGTTGTGGCGTCATCAACGTCAACGACGTTGGGGTCACCCGGTTGTGATCGACGCTCGGAGAGCGTCGGGCACGATGCGGAGTCCCGAATAGAAGGGTCGAGAGGAATGGCGGGAAGATCGAATGTTTTCTGCGATACTCTGATGACTTCGGGATCCCAGACCGCAGACGAGCGGCAACGCCCTGCTACGAGCCAAGTAGCGGTTTGCTCGCTTGCCTGCTCTGAGACAAGGAGACATGAAACGGAGCAGTGCAAATAGCGTTCCATGAGCGAAGAAAGGAGATCTGACATATTTCCGCCCGCTTCCGCCACACTGACGAATCTAGCGGCCGACAGCATCGGTTGGGCATCATCGCCATACAGCGCAAGGACCGCTCTCCGCCCGTTTCTGCCTGATTCCACCGCCTCCTTCTTTTTCCATGCTCTAGCCCTTCTCTCTTCAATCCCATCCTTCCCCGTTCAAGATGAAGGATCGTATTTCTGCTCTTCGACGTTGCTGGGACTCGAGATACGCTCAACATATGACATGTCAGCCAGTTGAATTGGACACTCACAAAAACGGGCCTCTTCCTTACATCGGAATCCGCGGCTGGAGCCCCTCCCGACACCAAGACGATCTTATTCCTTCAACCCTCCAATTTTTGTTCCGACTTTTGAATTCGTCTTCGGCTGCCGCTCCGAGTGAGCTGTTTATCCGTTTTCCCTCGCAGTCCCGTCCCGCGAGTACCCTTCCCCATCCGCGACCCAGGCTCGGGGGCGTTTACGTTGGGTCGGAGCACGCAAGGAACGAGTAAGCGGCCGTGCACGCCGGCACATCTCGGGGGATGACCGGCGGAATATTCCTTCGGTGGTCGTCTTCGACTTAGCTTTTCCTCTATGGAGATGCCATCCGCTCCTTTCTTCAGACTTGCAAGTTTCCCACCCCCTCCTCCCTCTCCCGCTCCTTCCTCGCGTCGTTATCATCAGCATGCAATGGGCTCTCAATGCGTATAAGTCCATTATTCAGAAAGTAGAATGAGAATCCGCTTCTGCTGTCGCCTCGAACGCGGCTGATGCTTCCGCTGCTCCCATTCGAGCAACAGAGGCAGAATGGTATATCTAGACTTCAATTTATTTGAATCCGAGTGAATTGTCGATGTCGTGCGTGCGTCGTCGTTGAGCACAGAGGCAGATTCTGTCCGGCCGCATATCCGAGCTCGATTTCATGAGCCCGGGGCTTGAACTCGGAGAGAGGTTGGTCGGCTGGCTGGCTCGCTCGATCATCACAGCACGACTTACATATTCAGAAATGTGTGATCACTTGGTAATCGCTTTCGTTGTGGAGAGAAGCAAGAGAAGACGCTCTCCGTCTCAAGGTCATTAGAAA
This sequence comes from Galendromus occidentalis, assembly GCF_000255335.2. Taxonomy (NCBI): domain Eukaryota; kingdom Metazoa; phylum Arthropoda; class Arachnida; order Mesostigmata; family Phytoseiidae; genus Galendromus; species Galendromus occidentalis. The sequence continues at coordinate 695,465 of NW_003805419.1, read as the reverse complement.
TTCGCTCTCAGAGAACAGTCGTCGTTCAGGCCTCTTGCGCGGGAAACCATGGAGAGGCGGGGAGAAAGGTAGAGAAACGGAAGAGACGAAGTACAGGGGGAAAAGCGTGCAGGACGAGCAGCAGCAGCACGCCAGGGCGGCGGTCATGGGAAAGGACGGGCTAGACGGGGAGAAAGCGGGACGAACATCCGCCACACAAAGCGTGTCTTAGCTGTCGGGCATATTAACATGGGAATTTTTATCTTTTGTTCTTTCTCCCTTGTCGCAGTCCGCGTCTCCCGTCTAGTTTGCTGTTGTTCCTCTATTACATCTCTAACGAAGTAGTTCCCGAGCGGCTCAGAGTGACCCTCACGAATTCGTCCAAACACTGACACTACAGTGTTCTCTGAAAACTCACATTATTGTCCCGCCAGTCAGAGCCGAACAGCTTGGGATGGAGTCGAATCTCCTTGCCTATGGCTCCCCGGAGGATATCGACTCATTTTTCTCGGATTCCCGTCCTTCGCGCTCCTCAGCAATCCGGCTCGAGCGATGCTGTCCGCGACCGACGACGCAGACACTGTACATTCGGAGGTCGTGTTTTCTGGCCCCGGAGGAAACTATTACTCAAGCCTCAATGCAGAATCGGGAATAGAATTTATGAAGTGTTGTTGAGATCATCGAAGTTACGCTTCTTCTTTGCGGGGGCCGCTCTTCTAGGAATCGATTGCGAGTCGTCCCCTCGAGAGATTTTCATTTATTAGAAGGGCGTCAATGGTCAAGCCAGCCAACGATTCAAATGGAAGTGCCTATCCTGCCGCCCGATCGCAGACAGCGTCTATGAGCCATATGAAGCATGATGATGATGCGAGTCTACGATAGCCGAAGTTTTGTGATCGGCCCCGACGTTCAGACCGAGCGGGAGCACAGACCGTGGGGGGCCGGCCGGCTGCGAGCAGGACGATCCATAGCGGCAGAATGCGGTTTCCGATTGACGTGACGCCCGCGGGTGGTCAGTAGACCTCACTCGGTCGTGCCGAATCTTCGTCCGTTCCTGGCTGGGGAGCCCTGCGGTGCTGCACGCAGAAGATCTCGCGGCTGTTCGAGGACTGGTTGCTCGCTCGCTTGCCCGACCGACTGACCGAACGAGCGGCCGACTGACCGAGCGGCCGATCGAAAGTAAGCGGGTCGGTCCGTCGGTCGCTTGAAGACTAGTCGAAGCGCTTCGTGGCGCGAGATTGCCATCAATTTATAAAGTGGTCACGTCGAGAGTCGATCCGGATTGCGTCCGGCACGACTCCCGGATAGGAGCGCGTTACGGGCAGACAGCGGCGGTGGGAAAACGAGACATTGTTCATCTTTCCGCCTGTATGTCCGCCACGCCCCCCCCCCCCC